>NW_026855069.1:0-275495 GCF_026571515.1 Ruditapes philippinarum
CGCCACTCTCAAAAAATCGTAAATTCTACAGGTGAGCCGCAAAATTTAGCACAAGACATGAAAAAGTGTGTGCAATCCTGGCATAATATGGATCAGGCTAGTACACTTATGCCTTTACAAAATTCTTTATGGCAAAAAAGACCTTCTTACGTGGCATTTATTCACCAACACTTACGTGCTGGAATCAACAATTCCAAAAGAACAAAAAATATATTACATCACTGAAATTAAGTCCGGGGCAAAGGAGAGGGATTTTTTTTTCTTTCTCATATTTTTTCGTTTTGCTAATTGATTCAGTAACAAGATGCATAACTTAATTTATTTATCTAATTATAATATTAATTGCATTTTCTAAAAAGAAATAAAATTGCCAATAATACTTTTTATAACATAAACCACAGCGCGGGTGTGTTATAAAAGTCATTAACTAAGATTGATATAACACTAGTGTAATAACACTTTCACGTGACGTCATTTGCATTATATCAGAGGCTCGCATTTTATGATTTTATTCAACTCGTTCAAAAAATTTAGTATTAAACCTACACTCATTCAATATCCTATTTTTAACATAAAACTTAATTCGGTAATTACTCTATAATGCCTGAAGCTATAAAAATGAAAATGTAAGATACCGACATACATACTAGTGCACTGTTACGTATTATTAGGGTAATACTGAATGTGAAAGCGATTACAACTAGAAGTATTCGTTCGCGTGACAGACAATACGCACATGTCCTTTTTGATTTTATGCAAAAGACTACTTCGTATCAAGAAGACTTTTTTGCATACATGAACATTGGTGTCTCCAAATTCAAGTACAATGCAATTCAGCAATTTATTTTGAAAGAATCTTCAACAAGCTAAATGTGTTTTTTTTACGACATTTGCTTGTAAAGTGTAAGTATTTTCATTAAAAGGTGTTTTGATAATAAATTGTCACTTAACATTCCTTTTCTTTTAGACAACTTCGATGCATTTAATACATTTGCTAAAACGATAGAGGATTTGTTCTGTTCTTAAATTAGCAAGCCAATAGCAAAACCATAGCAACAATGACAAAGAAAACCTTGCTGTTACTTTAAACAAGGTTTCAGACGTAAAATATCATGACTCTTAACAAAATAAACAGCAAAATCTCGTAACTGTACTCTTAAATCTTTAAATGCTCAAAAAGTATAGTTAATAATATGTTTTTATTTTGATTCTTGAATGTATTTATTTGTTTAGAATTCTAGGAATATTTCAAAAGCCCCTATGCTGGTGCCGAAACGACCTAACAGAATGACCTACAAATACTTGAATACGTTGCTCAATAAGAACACAAGGAAAATCCACACATGAAAACGCCTCCGAAATAAATAAATGTTATTTCTTTAGAAATTTTGAACATGTGTATTGTTTTGTTTAAATAATGGTTTCAGAACAAGTTAAATGCTTACTTCGTGCTTAATGTGAAATCATTTGTCATAAAAGTAGCAACATGTAAACAATGTATTATTTATTGACTTTAATACAAAATGCTAAATTAACATAAATGTACTGGTGCAAAAGAATGTTCTGATTGCAAAAAAGAAACAGAAGTAAGATGTTTAAGGTAAATAACCCATTGAGTAAGTCTTTGGAAACTGTGAAAGACACCGCAAATAGAAAGTCTTTGAGAATTAAAAATTGAATCATTTCAGGGGCACAATGCGCCTTTTACATGTTAAATATTTTCAGTTTGACCTCTAAGAATTTATTAAAACATAATGGGATTTAGCGGCATGTAACATATTATGAAGCATTGGCAATGTTTGTCATTTATTGCCTGTGTCTGAAAATACTGTGAAATTAATAATAATGTTCTCCACATGCCATATTAACAACTGTGTTAAAAAATTCTGGTGTATAAATCAACTATATTATCGACGTCAAAACGCTGCTTTATAATAATTGTGTATTAGGTAGGCATGTTTTCAATTACCTGGTTGTCAGCCTAAATATTATTACTGATCATTCTTTGTACAAGTAAACGCAACACATTACTTGGCTCTTTTGAAAGCGATGCGTTTCTGGGTTATCAGTTGACGCCATGCTCAAATTGCTCTCTCATATTACTAGATTTTTGATTACTGAAGCTGTTTGTAGCAATATTACACAAACCAATAGTATTGCATTAACACTTTATGAACATTATACACAAATGATACTTAATAACTGTATAGATGACTGACAATCATGTAAGCTAGAATGACTTGCGACTTCGAGATCGAGACCGATATACACATGTATATAACATGAAATAGATTTTGATCATTATGAATTATATTCTATATTTCTAATTGAACTTGACTTGAATAAATACAAAATTATAATGTTTCGATATCTGAAAAAAAAACAGAAATTTATGTTTGTTTACCGGACCTGGGGAGTATGTAGTGGATGTTGCGCTTTTTCATTATCCCTCATGCCAGTGCTAGGAGGTGTTACGGTGTTGCACTTTAATTATCTCTCATGTACAGACTCAATCAAACCCAGTTTGCAATTTTCATGATTTTTATGCTTCCGAATGATCACCTTTTTCTAAATATCTTTACATACACATGCCAGTGAAATGTTAAATTGTATTTAAGTCGACCTAAAGATAAAAATGAATAAAATGTATTTATTTCAGTGCATTGCCCACATAGGGGATGAGAATTGAAAACTGTGTTTCTTATTATGCATTACAAAGTCATTATAAGTAAAGAAATATAGTAACAAACTGTCGGCAATTCTAGCATTTTGATTGTTTTAATGTATAAACATAACATTATCTCGAGAAACCCTTGAAATAATTATAAATTATCTTAGTGGTGTTTACTTATCCTTAAGAACACTAAATACAATTTTAAATAAGTTCCTGTTGAGAAACATTAATTTACTCTGACGCATTTTCAAACAACCAACCAACTGAAGGGCATACACAATTTTTTCCTTTATGTCTTAATGATATAAATACACTTGTGAAATAGACAGAACACAAAATGATAAAACACTATTACAATATTAGTATAACAACTCTTTTTTGAAATGATATTTGAAATTATCTTTAGTTTTGAAATGATAAAGCAAATGCATTGTTTTAACCATTTCACTTTTCTATTGTATCCTTTCTAAAATGGATATAAAACAAGCAGAGATTTTTACTCAATGGTTCGTTGGCATAATGCAGTAGACTAGAGCATTATGGACTGCAATTGCTCGTTGTTTATTATAGTATTATATGAACAGTGTTAACGCTAAACTCAAAATACAAGAAAGTGTTTAATACTTGTCACAACGATGATGATAAACTATTATAAAACTGATGATAAACTATTTCAAGAAATAAAGATAAGATTCAACAAAAATGATAATAAACTAATAAAACATGATGATAAAATATATTACAAAGCAGGCAAGTATGATTGTTTTTTTTACTGATAACGTCTTTTACTCGTTCGTTACAACTTACGAGTACTATTAACTGTTTTCATTTGCGCTGTATATTTAAAAATGGCATCCATCAAATAACTGAATAAACTAATTATTAGTGATGACTGTGTATATATAAGACATTCTATTCATTCTTTTACTTTCATATCATGCTTACTGATGCACATATTACGGATATTCCACATCCCTTCTTTTCGGATGATAATACATCACATGAAAGAATGATGCTCATTTAGAATAACTTGTCAACATAAAATTGTTCTTTGGTTTTGCAAAGTGTTGAAATAATATGTCATGACAAAAGGAATAAATTATAGGATCTATCATTGAATAGTTCTGTTTAAAAACAAGCTTAGCAACGATTTTTATATCACGAAATATCTCTTACCGGACAATATTTGTTTCAAAAATATGCAAAACATAAAAATGATAAGAAATGACTGTGTAATACACAAACATACAAAACAGCATTAAAAAACGATAGTAGACGGATTATAACTTCAAAATATAATAAGACTTTCAATTTCTTTTCAGTCAAAAAAAATATACAACACAAAGACGGGAGATTCCTCAGGGCTGTGAAAACAAAGTAAAAGTTAAATATTGCAGAAGCGGTTTCATGGAGTCTTTTAAAAAGAGACACTGTAATGTGTAACATCTCTCACTCCCCCTAGCACCGGTAAAAGTGGTATTCATTTCTCAACAATACATAATTATACATTAGTGTTTTATTTGTAAATCATGTAAGTTGATAATTCTATTTCAACGTCAAATTGTATGAAAGCATTCTTATTCCGGTTAAGCATTAAATTCCCTAAAAGCATTAAACATCAAAACGTAACAATATTTCTTTAATAAACAGTTATATTCATTATGTTTCTTCTTTAAGGTCAAAAGAATTTACGATAACAGATATAGAATTCATTGCTAAAATTGTTGTTTGTTTCATATCATTGATTTTATGTCAATACTTTTCACATATATTAGGGTATTACGCGGAAGTAGTATTGTCGTAAAATGGATAAAACAAAAACTTGTAGAAAATGTACCCGAATGTCAAGCATGATGTTTTGCGTAAATATAAAATGATTTAATTAATAGCCAAAAAGTCATTCACACATTGAATTTGCTATGGTCTCAACAACATAAACACATTTTGAAATTTGAGCATATCAGATTGCAATTAATATTGTAAAATTGCATAATGAAATAACTGAAGTTCAAATAGGATATTATTTCTAAATACAATCATAATAAACCGCAACATTGATCAATGCTATTGTGAATTAAACAATTAACAAGGCATTAAAATGGCTCGCTGTGCATGCAAAAACGTAACCATAGCAACAAAGAGTGAGACTATCAGAATTATTATGAAAGCGCTATTTTTGCATAGTTTTTACGTCCGATTTGCAATTCCGCGTTTCGCTCTTTATTTCAATTAAAGAACCTCCATTTCAAAATGCTTTTAACTGGTGGGAGGGATATTGAAAGCTTTGTTTGGATTACGAAATAAGCAGGGCCGTTATTAAAGCTTACTGCTGTTAGCTTCTTTTTTACATAGCGCACTAAATTTCACAAAGCTGAAAAAGTGCATTTATGACTCGTGCTCGTGTAATGTTATCTGTTTATGTACACCTAAGTGCACAGTTTTTATGCAAGTACAACAAATAATTATCTAATTTATTATTATACATAATTGTTGCTCTAGAATAATTCATCAAATATAAGACTCTTTTTCTGCTGGAATAATACCTCAACACTTAATTGATTTTCATACCATTCATTTGTCGTATATTTTTACAAAACAAAGAACACTAGGATTTTTTGCATGTGTCAGAGAAACTGTAATTTTAATCAATGCTACATACCACCAAGAGAGAACAATCATAATTGTACGAAGTACACTTTCTTAGGTTTATTTCATAATTATGACGACTCATCATCAATGCACCAAAAAGCATAAAGTCGCTTAATGACATTGTTTTCTTCTAAAACAATTTGAAATAATCTGTCGAAACCAAAATTCATGAATAACATATTACTAAAAAGAACATTCTGCCGTAAGCCAGAAAGCTATGACATGACTTTATTCTTAATTCTCAAACAATTTCTCACTCGAAATCCTTTGTGGAAAAAATGAAGTTTGCTTTGAAAAAGAATGTTTTTTACATAATTATTGTTTATAATGAGAAATCATGGAAACAATTATATTGACTAAAAACGAAATAAAAGTCATATCACACAAATATATTTCTTTCAAAATTATTTGTCTATACCTGAAATGTTTTCAATGATTAAAATTTTTATGAAAATAAGTTATTGTAATTAAAACGATACTATTTTATAAAAATAGTAGTCAAATATTGACAATATTTCATTTTGATCAAAGAAAATACATTTTGTCAGTGCTTCATCTTTTTTCTGTCGTTAACCTGCATTTTCAATATCGCATTATCATGACAACCAGCTCATGCTTAATGCGAAATTGATGACAATGTTTAACTGTCTTGATTGAATTTCATCATTCATCCATATTATCCTTTTACATCTGATATTATTGATTTTTTTCTAAACTTTGAGTGCGGTATGAATTCATCTGTGCATGTTTCTAAATTCAGAATTTCACCATTTTCATGTTTAAATGATGATTTCTGTTTAAGTCGGTGCTAGGCGACATGGTCAGTAGTTTGCAATAACCAGTTCAGTCAATGTATAGGCTCAATCACACCGATTCTGCGACATCTTCAATTTTGCCAGTTGAACTTTCTTTAGGGATTCTGTTTTTTTCTATTTATGAACGCAATAGTTTATATATGTTATTTTGTTTGTCCATATCATAACAGCAGCCATTGTTTTTCGACCTAAATTGAGGAGATGTCGTTTATCATTCACTAAGATTTTGTCTTAAAGCGCATATTCCCACAGGAAACCTTTAGACAGCTGATCTTAAGGAAAAAACATATCTTGTTCTGATTGTAACTGTCCTAATAGAACCAGATAAAAGCAAAAAGTAGATGTAGCAATTATTGATTCCATTTCATTATATACAATTTACAAGTAATTTTTAAGTATTACCTAAACCCATTTAGTAGCGAAAAATACCCAGTTCGATCGTTAACGAAAAAATTTTAATGGTCAAATCGTTAAAATATAACAATTTCTTGAGGAAAATTAATTTTTATATCCTTTTAATTAAGAACCAATTTAAAAAAGAGTTTTTTGGTGTATTTTTTTCAAAAATATAGAAAAAAAAACAAGAATATATATAATATAACATCTATAATTAATATAACAAGACTGCAACAATATAGACACAAGTTTTAACAATCTACATCTTCAAAGTGATGAGATTTTTAAGATAATATTAGAGGAATTCCGAAAATATGTGTATCGGTATTAAAGCAAATCCGATATCATGTTATCACGTGTATTTTTATGAAAATGATTATTTTGTCAATATGTCGACATTATAAAGGTTCACAATCTAAGTAATATATGTAATAGAAATAAAAACAGATAAACTTCCATATGATTCTCATTAACTTATCTAAAGATCATAATGTTTTGTTTATTGAAGGTGTTTTGATCTTAAATCATGACCACGCTTTGCAATAATTTTAATTTCAGGTAAATTTTCACAAGGGCAAATAGCATAATCATTTCAGCACTGATATGTAAATCATACAAATGCATGTGACATAAATACATCATAACTTATTCCTTAAACTGCGCTCATTTAATTAATAACTAATTCAAACTGCTATGGCATATCATTTGCTATATCAGACATGTAGAACAAAATAATCATTGTCATGTAAACGTCCAAACTAATTCATACTAAAATACTGTATCAGAATTTTCAATGAAATACATTAAATAACATTTTAATTGTTTTCCCAAAAATTAACAATTCATCATTTGCTTTTCCAAACATTAACAATTCATCAGTTCTTTTGCTTCACATTTTAATCAATCAAAAAAAGAAAAAAGTAAGAAAGAAATCAGGTTATTCTCATTCTAAAGTGAAGTGAACACCTTGATTAACTCGGATCAAGTTTTGTCACTTCAAACAAGGTTGTTTATTAAATGCGTCAAAATCTTAACGTAATATATACAATTATGATATTTTCACTATTATAATAATGCCTGCGATATACGTCAGCAATATTTTTGTTCCAGTTTAAGACATAATCTATAATATTCTTGGATATGTTGCAGTCAAATAAAGCGCTTCTGCGTCAAACTCAAAATGTCACTGTTTATGATACTTAATATGGTATATGATAAATATCCAGCGAAAGTTTACCAATGCTTGGCTGTTGTTAGATTTGAGGTTCATTGAACCAATAGTAATTGTCATCATTGGCGGCATGCCACAAATTAGAAAACACAAAATTCCATGTCATTTCCATTGACATATTTCATCGCAATAATTTGCCTTTCTATCACAATTCATGTAATATTTTCAATTTCAAACAATAGCAGCCCATAAGCAGGACAATAAACGCCCGAATAAGCAATGGAAAATAATCTTTCAAATAAGGAAATGTGTCACTGTTCTGTTAAATACAAACAAGCAAATAACCAAATCGTATCCTAAGTAAAACACAATAAAATGTAACAATTGAATTAAAACCAAAATGAATGCGTTTACAAGAATTGAAATGTAAAAGAAAATGTAAAAAAAACATCAGAAATCCTTACAAACTTATGTTAAATTTCATTTAATTTGTATACAACTTTGTTGAAATACTTGTAAGAACTGTTAAATCTCTTTCATTTGTACATCCGTCCGTTTTGTGCAATTACATAGTTTTATCTAATATAATGATTTAAAATTCATGGTACTGAAATGATTCTGATAAATAAAGTTTCAGTTTTCAGAATGATTTCTAAAACAAGAGTACTTCTATCGTTCGAATAGATAAGATGAGATAAATAGCAAACCAACTTTTTATCTTTTTAAAGGAATTTTTTATGGGGTTAATACCAAACGTAAACATTGCAAATATGTCCTTATTTTGTTTAGAAAGGTAATATTGCTGTATAACCTGACTTAAATTTTCCTGCTTTGCTAAGGCTAGGCAAAAGTACGGTTCTTGTGCACTGAACACCAAATCCCAGATCTATCTTCCTACAAACTCCTTTTAAAAACAGCTGTGTTTTGAGCCAATCGGAAAAATTTAATAAACACACTTTAGAAAGCAATTGTACAAACCCTATTTTACAAGACAAAAATACAAGTTCCTTTTTTTTCAATCTTAAAACAAGAAGAGATTTTCACACAGATAATGGTATATCTAAATATTTCAAATTAAAAATGAAAACTTTAAAGGTATTAGTGTGGTTTTAAAGACTGAGTAACTCTTAGTGGGCTGTAACTCACTGATAGCCTATGTAATCAAGTAAAGTGAGGTCTGACATCACCGGGGTTTTACCAAACATTTATTTTTCTTTAATTTATGAATAATTAAATAAATACATGGTGTGTATGTATGTATATGTACACTAGTCACAAAAATGGTATGTTCAAAAATATACATGTTTATTTATATAAACTGACATCATAACGGTGTGGGTTGTAGATCTCCTTGAAACTCATGCATGACACTTGAAAATAAATCCTGTGCTTATATTTTATTAGCAAAGTGTAAGTTTTGGAAAAAAGATTTAAAAAAGGCGGAGATTATAGATCTAGTTGAGGTACATGCAACTATGAAGTTTAAAGGCTATGTTGTACTTTATGAGCAATGGTTCAAGTTTATGCAATACAGAATGATAGACAGACCAAACCATTAGAGCCCTGAATGACTCTATACGGATTGCATAAAAAGAGTTTTTGATGGGGCTTCAATATATTTAAATTTCACAGGACATGAAAACGGTGTGTATAATTTAGGCAATCCTGGCACAACATGAATTATAAAAGTACACATTTCTCATACTCACTATCTTCATCTTATTAAGCGTAATTTATTAATCAACACTTGCATGCTTCCCAAGGATAGAAAAAAATATCACAACACTTGGCAACTTTTAACAGCTGCCGAATGGCATTTGTTACTGCTGTTGAGAAGTGTTAAATTCTGGAAAAAGGATGATTCTGCAGAATTAAACAAAACAACAAGATAATTAATCTTCTCTTACGTCAACTTACATTTTGAAACAGGTATGTTTTGTGGAAAGAAGGGGGATATTTTTGCTTATTTTTACTCATATTGTTTTATTGCTAATTGCTTCAGTGACAAGATGCCTACATAATGTATTCGTTTCGTCCTTTATTATAATTTGAATTTCATAGAAAGTTATAGTTGCCAATAATGTTTTTTAAACATAAAACTTTATTCGGTGATCATTTTGTAATGTCAGAAGCTGTAAGGTGCCCACATACATACTAGTGCACTTTGACGTGATTATAGCAATGCTGGATTCAAAAGCGATTACAAACAGTAGAATTGGTTGGTGGTTTTTAAAGTATTTGTTTACAACGTGAAACAGCTGTTTTATTCATTTTTACTCAAAAGACTACTTCGATTCAATAAGACCTCTAAAGTATCTGCAGATAGCAACATGCAAATGTTATTCATGATATTTGCTTGAAAACTTTATTTATCATTAAAAAGGTTTTTGACAATAAATTGTCACTTAACCTTATGTCAGACAAATTGGATATATTTGCTTACTTGATAAAGCGTCTGTTCTGGTCGTATTAAATTATCAAGCCATTTGCAGCTGTAATCTGAAACAACACCATAGCAACAATGACAGGGGAAACCTTGTTGTTACTTTTAACAAGGTTTCAGATGTAATATATCATATTTTTTCTGCATTGTCACGTTACCAAACGTTATATGTGATTTAAACAATGCGTTTCAACATGTTTTCATGCTATCAATATTTTAACGTTTCATTGAACAACCAAGATTTTTATAATATTTATAGGCATATGACTGTCGCAAAAATACCAAAGTTTCTATTTTGATGAATAAAACAATTGTGAATTTGTTGTTTCTTTTTGTTTTAGTTGTTTTTAACTGCTATAAGAATTTTGGTTTACTTTTAAAATACCATTTTAAAACAAAATATAATTATTTCGAAAATCAATGTTGGTTCAAATTATTGGCATTACTGCTGTATCTAATAGGTAAACGACCTTTGAAATGATCAAGAATGGTAAGATACTGCCAAATTATATAAAAGTAACTAAAATAAATGTCATTAGTTTTACAAAATAAACAACAGAAACTCGTAACGGCGCTCTAAAATTGCGTAAAAAGAAAAGTTAATGATTTTTTTTCCGTTTGGATTCTCGAATGACGTATTTATTTGTTTCGAATTCTAAGGATATTTTATAACTCCCTCCGCTGGCGCCGATATGACCTTTCAAAACAAACTACAAACACTTAAAACATTGCTTATTAAGAACACCAGGAGATCACAAAACATGAATTAAAACTGGATCTTAAAGGCACATAATTCATACCTAAGAAATAGATTCGAATGTAAGTTAAAGTTCTCAAACATGAGTATTAAAATGTTTAAATAAAGGTTTAAGAGCCATTCAGATGCTTACTACGTGCTGAATAAGAAATCATTTGTCATAAAAGTAATATGTCAACAATGTAGTGAAGTTTTACTTCCATACAAAATGCTAAATCAATATAATTGTACTGGTTGCAAAACAAAAATTGTACTGATTGCCAAAAGAAACAGAAGCAAAAGATGTTTCAGGTAATTACATGTAGCCATTGAGTAAGTCTTTGGAAACTGTAAAAGACATCAAAATAGAAAACCTAACAACAAGTACCATCGGAATAAGAAATAAGTCTAGTGTCTCAATCTAATTAAAATTATTACAAGATAATCTTTTCAAAATATATTATCTTATATTAAGTATTATGTGCTCTCAAAAATACACTTAAGGAAGCACCTTTATCACTAAACCGCGGCACAGGAGTGTAATAAAGCCATTTATCACACACCCGTGCCGATTTTGCGACTCCGTAAATATGGTATTGCACGGCCGTGCATATAATTTGACGTGACGTCATCTGCGTTATACAAACATAGTGTAAAGACGCGCTAAATGTTAGCGTTGTACTATAGGTGCGTCAATGAAAAATGACTCTTATTTCACTTTAAATGGTCTTATTTTGGGTTTGTGATAAATAGAATATTAAATTCGTGTAAGTTCATTATTGAATTTATTGCACTCGTTGAATAAAATGATATTATGCTCGCCAGAGGCTCGCATAATATAATTTTATTCAACTCGTGCAGTAAATTCAGTATTGAACTTACACTCATTCAATATCCTCTTTTTAATAAAAACGATATTACACTAGTGTAATAACACTTTGACGTGACGTCATTTGCGCTATATATAAACATATAGCGTTAAAGCGCGCTAATGTTAGCGTTACACTATAGACGCGTCGTTGAAAAATTACTCATTTTAACAGTTAACTGTTCTTATTTTATAAATGTGATAAAAAGAATATTAATTCGTGTAGATTCAATACTAAATTTATTGAACTCGTTGAATAAAACGATATTATGCTCGCCAGAGGCTCGCATAATATGATTTTATTCAACTCGTTCAATAAATTTAGTATTAAACTACACTCATTCAATATCCTCTATTTATGTCTTAATTATATAAATACACTTGTGAAACAGACAGAACACATGTTAAAATGATAAAACATTATTTCAATATCAGTATAACAACTCTTTTTTATTGATATTTGAAATTATCTTTAGTTTTGAAATGATAAAGCAAATGCATTATTTTAGCTTTTTCACTTTTCAATTGTATTGTTTTAATACGTCTAATTTAAAATGGATATATAACAAGCAGAAATATTTACTCAATGGTTCGTTGGCATAATGCAGTGGACTAGAGTATTACGGACTGAAATTGCTCGTTGTTTAAAATGGTATTATATGAACAGTATAAACGTTAAACTCAAAATACAAGAGTTTTAATACTTGTAACAAACGATGATAATAAAGTATAACAAAAATGATAATGATAAACTACAACAAGACATGATGATAATCTATACCAAAACATGATGATAAACTATATCACAAAGTAGATAAGTATGATTTTTGTACTTATAGCATGTGATTACTCTTTCTTAACAAGTAAAGATATTAACTGTTTCCATTTGCTGGCCCCTAAGACTGGCACCTAATTAATTAACAGAATGAAACTATATACTTGATGTATGTATATCGAGAAAACATTCTGTTCAATGTTTTACTTGCATATCATGCTTACTTATGCACATATTACGGATATTCAACATCCCATCTTGTCGGATAATAATACATCAAATGAAAGACTGCCGCTCAATTAGAATAACTTGTCAACATAAAATTCTCCCCATACTTTGCATTTGTTGTTTCGTTTTTCAAAGTTATGCACTGATATTACATGACAAGATAAATGAATTATGGGATCTTTGTTAAATAGTTCTGTTAAAAAAGCAAAGCAAGCTTAGCAATGACTTTTATAAAACGAAATGTCTTTTGTCGGACAATATTTGTTCTAACAATTAAAAGATGCGCTTCACATATACATAATGAGAGGTGATATGATATGACTGTGTTAAACACAAACATACAAAACAGCATTCATAAAAACGAAGGTAGACGGATCATAACTTAGCAAAAATGTAATAAAAAATTTAAATTTCTTTTAAGGTAAAAATATGCCTCATGATGGCGTAAACATATAAAAAGAGATACATCAGGGCTATTAAAACGAAGTAAAAGTAAGAAATTGCAGAATTGATTTTATTGAGTCTTTTCATGAGAGACAATGTCATATGCAACATCTCTCACTCCCCTAGCACCAGTGGTATTCATTCCTCAACAGTACAAAATTATACATAAGTGGTTTTGTTCTTGTAAATCATGTAAGGTGCTAATTCTATTTTAATGTTAAATTGTATGAAAACATCCGATTTCCGATTCAGCATCAAACGTCAAAACGTAACAATGTTGCTTTTATAAACAGATGTATTCATTATCTTTGTTTTATTACATGTATTAGGTCACAGGATTTTACGGTAACAGAATAGAATTGCCTGCTAAAACTGTTGTTTGTTTCATGTCATTGTTTTTATCAAATCATTTCAAATATATTAGGGTAATACAGTAGCAGTATTGCAAATTTTTTGGATAAAAGCAATAAAATGCAGAAAAATGTATCCGAATGTCAAGTATATATTTTGCGTAAATAGAAAATGATTGAAAGCCGAAAGGTCATTCACACATTTAAGTTTCTATGGTATCAACAACATAAACTCATTATGAAATTTGCGCATATCAGATTGCAATAAATAGTGTTTAATTGTATAATGAAACAAAGGAAGTTCAAATGGTGTATTACTTTGAAATACAATCATCATCAATGGTATGGTGAATTAGACAAATAGCTTGTCATTAAAATGGCACGCTGTGCATGCAAAAACGTTACCATAGCAACAAAGAGTGAGACTATCAGAATTATTATAAAAGCGCTATTCTTGCGGCCGTGCATAAAAATTTATGATTGAGTCGGTAATTTCGCGTTTCGTTCTTTATTTCAATAAAAAACATCGGTTTCATAATATTTGTCACTCGCTGGTGGGACCTGAGTTAACAGCTTTATTTTATTACGAAATTAGCGGGGCCGTCATTAAAGCATACTGCAGTTATCTTTTTTTACAAAGCGCACTGAATTACAGAAATCTGAAAAGATTTATGACGCGTGCTCGCGTGATGTTATATGTTTATGTAAACCTACGTGCACCATTTTTATGCAAGTATAACAAATAATTATCTAATACAAATTGTACATAATTGAAGCAGTAGAATAATTATCACTCATCAAAAATAAGAATCTTGTCTTGCTGGAACAACACCTTTACACGTAATTACTTTTCATACCATACATTTTTCGTATTTTTTTACAAAAACGAGCACTATAATTACAGCTATCAGAGAAACTGTTATTTCAATCAATGCTACATAGCACCAAGGGAGAACAATCATAATCGTACGAAGTACCCTTTTGTAGGTTTATTTGATAATTAAGACAACTCATCATCAATGCATCAAATAGCATGGAGTCGCTTAATGACAATTTCTTGAAGGATTTTCTTCTAAACAAATTTGAAAAAAAAACTGTACAAAACAAAATTCAGTGATGATTTAAAATAAAAGAACATTCCGCTGTTAAATATATGTATGAAATGACATTTTAAACAATGACTTATTCGAAATTGTTTCGGCAAAAGAAATATTTAATGTGTGTTTTCTTTTAAACATATTTCAAAAATTAACCCCCAAAGAGATATGGTAACAATTTATTGTTAAACAGTAACAAAATATGAATTTGCCTTATAAAAATAGCTTGAAATGAAATGAGCTGAAATTTTTAAACTAAAAGGAAAAAAAGGGAAAAGCCCTAGGATTTTTTTTGTTTTGTGAAAAGATTGTTAAAAAAATTTTTCTTAAAAATGATTAAAAGTGAAATTTTGAAAAATTAGAAAGTAAATATTGACATTTTTTCTTTGATAAAAAATACTTACGTGGCTTTAAATTTGTTTTTTTTGTTAACGTGCAGTTTCTACATCACATAATCATGATAACCAGCTCATGCTTAATGCGAAATTGATGACAGTGTTTAAATGTCTTGATTAAATTTCATCATTCATCCATATTATTCTTTTATATCTGATACTATTAATTTCTTTCTAAATATATAGTGCAGTATGAACACATCATCGGATGCTCCCAAAAACAGAATTTCACCATTTTTGTGTTTAGAAATTGAATTCTGCTAAAGTCGGTTCTAGGCGGCGTGGACAGTAGCTTGCAATAACCACTTCAGTCCATGAACAGGGTCACTGCAACATTTTTATTTTTGCTTTAGGTATTCTGCTTTTCTCTACTTTATGAACGCAAAACTTTACAGTTGTTATTTGTTTGTTCATAGCATAGCAACAACAATTGTTTTTCGACCTTAATTCAAGATAATTATGTTGATCATCATTGACTAAGAATATGTCTTCAAGCGAAAATTCCCACAGGAAACCTTTACACAGCTGTGCTAAAGGATAAATATAATATTGTTCTGACTGTAAATGTCTTAATTAAAGCGAATGAAAGCAAAAAGTAGATATAGCAATTATTGATTCCATTTCATTAGCATCCAAACACAATCGTACAATTTACAAATACTTTTCAAGTAAAACCTTAACCAATTAGTACGATAATTACCCAATTTGATACCCTAACAAAAAAATAAAATGGTCGAACCGTTACAATATCGAATCACACTATTATATGGCATTTAGGCAACTTACTGGTAATATATTATTTAAATCCTATTCAAGATTTTTTTTAATATTATAAATGCCGTTTTTGCGTGATAAATTTTGTTTGTGCAAATAAACAAAGAAAACAAATTTAATTTTTTAAAATTTTCAATTTTTTTTGTTTTGTAAATTTTCAAAACACCCTCGATTTTTAATATAATCAAAACAAAAATAAAAGAAAATACTTTTCCTTTTTTTAAAAATTTAATTGGTCAAATGGGAATTTTTCAAGATCTATAATATTTATAAAAAAATCTTTTGAATGTATCTTTGGATATTTTTTAAAATATTCTTTTAAAAAAAAGTAAAAAATTATAAAGTATCCAGAGGGGTTTTTTTATAAATAATTTTTGTTTAAAACATTTTTTATTTTATGGTAATATGGATTATGTATCAAATTTTCCAAAAAATCCATGATAGTTCTTTTATGGATTGTTGTTTAAAAATTTATACTAATACTTCAACGGGGAATTTATTTGGTTTATTTATTTCAAATTTCCATTTTAGAACCTTCCCTTTTAAACTAAAACACATTTATAATTTAAAAATAAAGTTTTGCGAGGTAAAAACAAAAAAGGGATTTTTTAATAAAGCTTAAATTTATTCCGAAATTCCTTACAACACTATTCAATTAAAAATTTTTATTTCAAAAAAAAAAAACCCTTCTTGTCTCAGATGATTTAATTTGGACCCCAAAATTTCTTTAAAAATTAAAAAATAAAAATTTTTTTCAACCAAGTCAAATCTTAATGTAATTTTTAGTTTTTGCAAAAATTGAAACAACTCGAAGGAAATAAACAGGCAGAAAATGTATATTAGAAAAATCAATAATTTAAAAAAGCCAAATGATTTTAAAAAATAATAATTGTTTGTAAAAAACCCCATAAATCGTTCAAACTTCAAAAAATAAACGTATACTTAAGATCCTTTTTAAATTTAACTTTAACTAAAAAAACAATTAATTAAAACTTTTATTTTTTTTTTTCATTTTATTTTGTCCAATTTTTAATTTTTTAAAACTTGTTAAGTTTTTAAAAAAACAAAAGCAACATATATAAAAACCTCTTTTACTTCTCTTGCTATATGACAATGATTTTAAACATAGTAAAAAACACTCTTTGCTTATTTTGCTCTGGGTTTAATTGGAAAATTAAAATGAATTAGTATTTTGTATGGAAGCAAAATACTTTTTTTTACGTTTTTACCTATAGACATTTTGACAATTTAGCAGTTTTTAAAAATCTAATATGCATCACTTAACAATTTCTAAACACAATTTGAAATTTCTTAAGAATAAAAAAATGTTTTTTTACGCCAAAAAAAAGTAAACATATTGTACTTTAGAAATTTTAAAAAATAATGTAAATAAATAGGGTATTTTTTCCCATGACACTTAATCAAGACAGAAAAAACCCCTTAACAGATCTCTTTTTTTTTATTGAATTTCGGTCAGTTGGCAAAGCCCAACAAAACAAATACGCCCAATAAAATAAAAGTATTTTAAAATACTTTATTACCACCCACTTAAATTTCGAGAAACGGAATGTCATGCCTTACTTTAAAAGTTTGTTTCAGGGATATTATCCGGTTTTTATTAAACATACTCAATTATCATATTCCTGGAACCGGGCTAAAACGGGTTTTAGGGGTTCACACAGGGCAACATAATTACCCATACAGACTGGTATCCATGTTTTATTGTGACATGTAAATGTAAACTTTTGTTTTTGATCTGTTGGTGCTTTTTATCTACAGCAAAAGCAATCCAGTTTCTTTCAAAGAATATTAACAAGTGTCTAAACCCAAAAATACTAAAAACTACATTTCAGAAAAAATTCAATATCATAAAAAGGGAAAAATATTCCTACTCTAAAATTTGGTAGATGAACTTTTTTTCACGGTAAGATATTATTGGAGACCTGAAATTTGCTCATTACTAATCGGCAAATATGATAACACATCAGATATACCTTTTTTTTTTGAACTTCGTTTACTTACAAATTAGTGTCTTTTGTCCAAAATTGGGCTTCTATTTAAAAATTTCGTGATTTAGAAAACAATGAAGGGAAACACAAACACAAACACATTTACATTACTTTTTGGGACAATTGGGACAAATGACTTTCTGAGAATGAAGGAAAACTATTAATGTATTCGTTTTGAAATTTCAACACACTTTGGGCCAGATAAAAAAGACTGGCAGGACATTTTTTAATATTTATTTCTATAGCAAATATTTTCTTATACATTAAAACAGTTTGTAACTTTTAAGCCACTTGCTAAAAAAAGACTATTAGCAACATAAGAACCCAACACGTTCCCCATAAAAATGTGTTGCTCTTTTTATAAGGGGCAAACAAAAAGCGGAAAAAAATGGGCCCGGGAAATTAAAAAAGATTTGAGATTTTTTTTCGGTCATAGGCTGCCCTTATTTAAAATTTTTTTAAATAATTTGGAAACAAGATAAGCCCATTTTCTAACGGTTTTTTATATGCGTCAAAAATCAATTTAAGAAAATAAAAATTATATTAAAAATCAGATTTCCCCTGTAAAATGATGCCCTGGATATGGTCAGCAGTATTTTTTGTTCCATTTTTATGACATTATCTATAATATTCTTGTATCTGTTGCTGTCAAATAAAGCGATTCTGCGTCAAACTCAAAAGGTCATTGTTTATGAGGTATATAATAAATATCCGGCGGAGGTTTACCATTGTTTGACTGTTGATAGATTCGAGGTTTATTGGATCTGACCAATAGCAATTTTCAACATTGGCGGCATTCTACAGGGTTGCCACTTAATAGAAAACACAAAATATCCTGACATTTCCTCCACAGAAACTTAAATTTCCTTGACATATTTCATGGCCATAATCTGGCTTTCTATTATAATTTATGTAAAATTTTCAATTTAAAACAAGAGTAGCCCAAAGGCAAGACAATATACGACCGACTGTGTAATCGAAAATAATATTTAATTTATTTTATGAAACATTCATTCATTGAACTTGAGTGCAATATGACCAGTGATGTGTCACTGTTCTGTAAACATAAACAAGCCAATTACCAATTTGACTATCTTGAGCATGAAACATAACAATTTAGTTAAAACTAAAATGAATGCGTTTAGAGTTCAAAGAATTGAAATGTTAAAGAAAATATAAAAATAGATTAGAAATCCTTACAAACATATGTTAAATTTCATTTTAGTTGTATACAACTTTGTTGATATAAAGCGACAGAAATACTTGTAAGAACTGTTAAATCTCTTAAATCTGTACATCCGTCCGCATAGTTTTATCTGATATAATGATTTACAATCCATTGTACTGAAATGATTCTGATAAATAAAGTTTTACTTTTCAGAAAGGTATTTAAAACAAGAGTACTCTTATCGTTCGAAATAGTTAAGATAAGATAAATAGCTAACCAACTTTTTAACTTTCAAAGGAATTTGTTTGTCGGATAAAACTAAAAGTAAAAATTGAAAATAAAGTCCTTTTTTTTGGGTTTTTATAAGAAAAGGGGGAAAATTTTGTTGTTTTAAACCCCCGACTTTTATTCGTCGACTTGGGGCCGTAAGAAGGGCCCCAAAGCGATTGGGAAATCGTTAAACTAAGTAAGGATAAAACAAAGTAAAAATGAACACAAGTGTGCGCGCACACACGCACACACATGCATTCTTAAAGAGAAACTTAATGAATTTCAAGTGTTATAGAACAGTTGAAAATGAATAGTGCCCCCTTTTAAAAAACATTAAATTTTTTGGTTTAATTTTTTTTTTTACGTATTTTAAAAAATTTTGAATTAAAGTTCCTCCTATTTTATAAAAAGAAAATGGGATTTACTAATTTTTAAAGCAAAATTACTTTAAAAAAGGTTAAAAATTTAAAAACGTGGAAAAAATTTTGTATTTGGTTGCTCAAAATTACCCATTGTTTACTCTTGTCTGTCATATGCATGCTTCGTTCTTTTGATTCTCCTTTTAAACATTCCATTTTTAATTATTTAGTTCTGCATATTATTATCTCATGTTGGATACCTGCATTGAATGGCAAAAAGGTGTCACATTGAAGGTTCGATCCTCATCGCCGGCCTTATGAATACGTATGTGAATATTCTTAAATGCAATATTACGCCAACTGTTACCTTCACTAAATGGAAAATTCAAAGATTTACTTTTAAGGACTTCAGAGACTCAATTGTAATATTATTTAGCAATATTGTATCAAAAAGGGATTTAAACGCGATTTATCTGTGATACTTGACGAAGAAACATTTAACCTACAATTACCTTACCACTACACAGTTTATATTTATTTGCAAAATTGAATGATTTAACAATGCTTTTGTCCAACATATATCTAACTTGATAATCTAGTATTGTTGACTAGATGTAGATGGATATACATGCAGAGATCAGTTAATAAGAAATTCAATGCTTTTACATTATCGTCATCATAATTATAAAAACATCAATACCAATTCAATTATTGACTTATTACTTCTGTGATGGTGGTAAAGATTTATTATATTTGCCTTGTTAAAGAAACATCAATAATTTTATTCCATAACATTCTCTACAGAAATAGATAGTGTCACATGTGGAAATAAGATTTCCATTGTAAATACTTTAAAATTTGTATAAAAATCGTATATTTCACCAAGAAACATTTTTAGCTGATTTATGTTTGTTTTTATTTTTCTAAAATTTATTTTAACCTTATTAAACTATTTAAAATTCTATATATAAGAAAAATATCTAAATATTAGAACTCTTCACAGACAGGATATTTAACCGGCTCTCGTATATTTAGGTAACTCGCTACCGCCTTAAAAGTACTCTGCGGGGAGGGGGGCTAAATATTTCGGACGATACCGCAGTTAGTGTATTTTAATTTTAAAGTATTTGACCATTATTGTCGATGTTAGTAATATAGACTGATAATAAAAACAGACCTTTCACCAGTTACCAAAAAGTACGTTTATTTTGTGAGGCTGTCTAAATTAAATGCATGCAGCACCAAATCATTATGCTCAAGGGAGTGAATATGAACTGTTTTAAAATGTCAGAAAATAGACACTTCAAAGCACTATTACAACAAAATACATCACAAATAATTCTATAGCGCATGACTATCCTAGTTAGAATTTATGAATTATTCAATGTGGCTTACTATCGTGATCCGGAGTGAAAACTACCAGAGATGAAGATTTTTTGTTTTGTTTTGTGTTTTACATCACAACGACACAGTTAAGGTCATATGGCGACGTTGCAGCTTTACTGGTGGAGGAAGACCTCAGGTGCCCCTCCGTGTATTATTTCAGGCACGAACGGCATCTGAGTAGAACCACCGACGTTCTGTAAGCTAGCTGGATAGATTCCTCACATGAAAGAATACAAAGTCCCTTTCGGGATTCGAACCAACAGCGGTTAGGGACCAGAGATGTAGATAACATTATCTATGTCTCCTAACCTACCAACACCACCACCAGTTAGTATTTATTAACATGTAAACATTTAAATGATATTATATTCTAAATGTTCCAGACAAAGAAATGTTGTATGTTATAGCTTTTTCAATGACCTTTAAGTTAATAATGGTAATGGTTTCATGGTAAAAAATTGAAAACTGTTCGATACTTTCCATCTACACAACAATCAATGCTTGACGATATTGTAAGTAAATGATTGCAAAATTAATGATTAATTCATCTAAATAATTATGAAATGCAAAAAAAACAAGCAATTATTATAGTATTGCAAGCAATCCATAAGTCCCCTACCGGTTAGAACCCCAGCAACATTCTGATGGGCCATTGGCCATTCAATTTTACCAGTGAATGAATGACATGAATGAACTTAAATCTTTTGAGTTCTAAGTTTATTTTTATCACAGTAATGTGTTATGTTTCCCTGCTTAGTAAGGAAATTATGTTTATACAACCTTGTCATATTATTACGATGTTGGATTTTAAAGTAAATCCTATAAGGAATGAAGAAGTTGGAGTGATAAATACCAATTTCTCGAAAAAGATCTAAGTTCAAGGGGGACATAATTCTGGAAATAGTCTTGCTAGAGTAATAAACCTTCTCAAAAATGTTGAATGATAATAAGAAACATATATTTGAAGTTAGAAGTAGAAACATTAGGAAATAAAGAGGTTATTTAAAAAAAGACAACCTTTTTTCATAAAAATTCAAGGGAGGTAATACTGATAATTTTTGTGCTCAAGTTGTAAACCTTGTCACATATGATGCGCTTGATGACCAGAAACTTATATTTAAAGTTTGAAGTAAACACCTTAAGAAATAAAGAACTTATTGAGAAAAAGTTAAAAAATTTAAATCACAAATCTTGAAATTCAAGTTATCTGTTGCCATAGCAACAAGAATTTTCAACATAGGAAGAAAAAAAGATGTGCATAATCTCCAGACTAACATCTACTCATATTTCAAGTTTCATAAAAATATTTTCAGTACTTTTTCAGTTATCACTGGATCAAGTTTATGTGTTAAATTTGCCATATTTTCAGACTATTTGTTGCCATAGCAACCAGAATTTTCAACATAGGACGAAAAAAAAAAGACGTGCATAATCTGTATACTGCCATCTATCCATATATCAAGTTTCATTAAAATATTTTCAGTACTTTTTGCGTTTATCGCGGGATCCAGTTTTGTTGACGGACGGACTGACAGACAGACGGACAGACGGACGGACGGAGGGTAAACCTAAAGTCCCGTCCGGTTAAACCGGTAGGGGACTAAAAACTTAAAAAATATTCAGATACTCAAATACAGAGCTTTCTTCAGTATTTGAATGAGTCTATAACCCAATCTTCTACAAACTTGTCTAGCCCGTCAAAATGGCACTACAAGATCATATGAAACTATTTCAAAGCATAAAATTGAAGTTATAACAAACAATTACTATCGTTTTTACATAATTTGAATGTTTCCATTATTTTGAATTTTATAACGCAAACAAGAACGTGTTTGTTAAACACAAATGCCCCCGGCTCAGATTCTTGTCAGTAGCAATATTTCATTCACTCAGTTATGGACAGAAAAGAAATTGCCAAAAAATTGTAAACACAAGTTATATAGCTTGACAAAGTCATAGCATTTTGTAATTGTGAAAAATATAAGTTGCCAAGTCATTGCTCTGACTTGTGAAGTTAAAAAATATTCAACTTCATGCAAGTTATCTTCCTACCAAATATGAAATACATCTGTCATTAAATAAAGGCTGTATGGGCAAAAGTGTAAAAATCTATTTTTAGCACTGGTAACCTTTGACCAAACTGACCCCTAACTCTATCCAAAAGAAGAATACCATGTAAGTTATCTTCCTACCAAATATGAAATACATCTGTCAATAAATAAAGGCTGTATGGGCAAAAGTGTAAAAATCTATTTTGAGCGTTGGTGACCTTGACCCAACTGACCCCTTACTCCATCCAAAGGAAGAATACCATGCAAGTTATCTTCCTACCAAATATGAAATACATCTGTCAATAAATAAAAGCTGTATGGGCAAAAGTGTAAAAATATATTTTTAGCACAAGTGACCTTGACCCACTGATCCCTACCCCAATCAAAAGGATGAATACCATGCAAGTTATCTTCCTACCAAATATAAAATATATCTGTCACTTAATAAAGGCTGTATGAGCAAATGTGTAAAAATCTATTTTTAGCACTGGTGACCTTGACCCAACTGACCACTAACTCCATCAAAGTTTATATTTCTATCAATTATAAATAAAACCTGTTTATAGAATAAGGTCAATACACCTGTAAAAATGTAAAAATCTATTTTTAACATTGGTGACCTTGACATTCGTAACATTGACCTTGACCGAAATGACCCCTTACTACACCCAAAGAAGGAGGGCCTTCCTTGGCATGTTTGTATTAACTAAGACATCAACTAAAAAATAAAGGCTGTATGAGCAAAAATGTTTATATTTATTTTTTAAACCAGTGACACTGACCTTGACCCTAGAGACCGCTTACTCCACAAAAAATTAGAGGACCATCAAAGGTATCCACCTACTAAATATGAAAGATTTTATTAAAGATATTAAGCAATTAGAAGAAATTTAAGATAAATCCAACTTGCCGAAATAGGTTAACCAGACAAGGCCCTATTTTCAAAGTGAAAAAAGGGAAATAATTGGGAAATATGGATGACACAGTTATATAACTTGGCAATATCATGTACTTTGTATTGACAAGTAAGTGTGGAAATTATAAAGCCATAAGTATAATTAGAACTTAAGATATTTCCAACTTGCCGTTTTATGTTAACCATTATTCATTTTCTAAGTGCTGAAAAGGGCAATAACTTGAAAAATATGAAAGCCAGAGCTGTGTAACTTGCCCAGATCATGTACTTTGTATTGATTAGTAAGTGTGTAAACTTAAAAGCCATTGGTACAGGTAGAACTTAAGAAAAATCCAACTTGCCGTTCTAGGTTAACCTCGTAACCTACGGACGGACGGACGGACGGACGGTTCAATCACTATTTGCCCGGGGGCATAAAAAGTAATATCTTGGATAATCATCATGTTGGTAAAGATTTGAAATAGTATTTACTAATTATGTTTTGTTTCTGTATGGAAGACAAATAGCTTATATTCTGGAAATAATTAAAACACTTGTGACTGAATGCAGGTATCTATACACATATTCATTTGTTTTACCTTCTTGAAAGACACAGAAAATTAAAATAACTGTTTACTCTCTTGAGAAAACAAACTACTTCATAAATAATGCATACTTGGGTAAGTGAATTTTCTAGCACTTTATAAAGATCAACATTAATTCCATGTAAAAAGCTGGAAATTAAAACAAGAAAAATAACAGACCATGATTCTTTGAACGTATAAATCAGACATATTTTTTTCAATTTAAACTTCATGTTCAAAGAAATTCTTTTTTAATGTAAACAACTTGATTGAATTATAGATCTAAAAATAACTGTACGACCTATTAAAAGTATTTCATCTATGCATATGTCTGATCAATGCAAGCAATTTAATAGTTCTGACTAAAAATCTATGCCTGTAAAATGGTTGTAAATTTTCTGACTAATATGTAATAGTGTTGATTTGTTAAAACATGAAAGGCAATATGGTTTGACAAGAATTAAGTTATAATACTTGCAACATTTTTACAATCAAAAAGAAAGTATTGATTCAATATATTTACAAGCATACGGTATGTACTTGGAAGTGCCGATACTTGATGGTGTGTCGGTCCGGTAAATAATTAACTAACTACATTTTAACTGTAATCACCAAAACAACTGGATGTCTTATCATATGATTGTATCATAGTTTGGAGACCTTTCTGTTGAAAATGTGCCAGGGTTAAATCGTCTACATATACATGCACAGTGCGTTAACTGGAGTGCGGGTATTAGTTACCCGCACTCCAGAGCATGCCCATTGATTGGCTCATTTTTGCTGGGGTTTACATATTGTGACGGCAGAGAAAGGGAAAGCGACAGAAATGTCATATTCAGATGTTCGTTCATTGGTTCATTTTTGCCGGGGTTTCATATTTTGACAACAGGGAACGTGCTTTTATGTTTGACTATGATACAAAAGAGAAAGAACACCAAAACACTCGGCAATCTGATTAATACTCGGGGGCTACGCCCCCTCGTACAAATCAGATAGCCTCGTGTTTCGGTGCTCTTTCTATTACTTGTTAGTTATATGAAAAAATTGTTAGAATTACTTACTGAAATCTGTTAGTGATTAAGGACAAGGGCGATTAGTCACTTTAAAATTTTAATATATTGAAAATTCATCAACATTTTTGCATATAAAAGCACAAAAGCAAAATAGTATAACTACTGGTTTCCTAGCAGTTTCCGGCCACAAATCACACTTTTTAACAAATAAGATAAAAATCAGTCTACGGAGGGGTACAAAACTTTGACAGGACAAAGTAAGGTACCTGTCCAGCATTGCCATGTGTTTAATGTTGCACTTTCATTTTACTTTTTAATTTGAATATAGGCCTGAAATGTAACACCTTTTTTCACTTTTATTAAAAAAATTCATAGAATTTTTCCGGACCTTTTTTATTTTGAATATATTAATTCAGTACCATGAAGCAATGTTAAGATGGTCTTATCAGAAAAACATAACTTTCCAACATTTTCCGTGTCGCCTTCAAAAATATTTTCCAAAGTAAAATGGGGTCTTAGTTATTGCGCACGGATATTCAAACTAGAATCCCCCAGGTGTTGCTTATTTTTGAACGTCGCAGTGTAACTTTAAATAACAGACAAAACTTCAAAATATATAAATCGTTGTGCTATTTTAAATACTGTTTAGCGTAGAAAACAAATGTCTCTCTGATTGATGAAGTAATGTGGATGCCTTACTGGTAAAAATAGACTGTACTAGGCGAAAATGATAAACGGCCGGAAAAGTGCTACAGATTTGAAACTGCTAGGAAACCGGTACAGCTTTGTCAATTCAACTTGCATGAATATGATTTTTCAAATCGCAATTCAAGAGTCATTTCATTGATTTGAAGAGCTTGAAAGTATACTTGTGATTCTCTTACATATCCAACTTATAATTACTTGAGGGATGATGTTCTGTGAGATAAGAATATTAGATCCTATAGTCTTTTCATTATTTATTTTCTTTTCCAGTAAGAATAAGATACTTTTCCCCAAACATAACTGAATTTATTCATGCAGTTTTAATTATTGATTTTAGTGCAAAATCCTTTTTGCATTTTCCCCAAATTTCAATTAGAGTGACAACATTTAAATTTAGAGGAATTATTTTTGTACAATTGTAGAATTTATGTTTGTTGCTTTGATTTGACATTATGATAACAAGTGACCATTGCTTTTACAGTTTTTGCACATTAAAAACGCATCAGCATAAAGTTTACTTCCCTGTTCACAGATTAAAGAATGATACATCATTTCCACAAACTTAAACCGGTATCCATGGCTATGTGTAAGCCATACTAGAGTTTTGGCTATATCTAATAGCTTAACTTTTATGCATATTGAAATTTGCTTGACGAGTGTTGCTTACTTGCATTAAAATATCATTTATGTTCAATTTTCTACTTATAGACACAGACATAGTTTTTTTTTATTTTGCGTATCTTAGCTTATGTCTTTAGAAAAATATTAACATCACTGAAAAAAGACATTCCATTCGCCATTTTAGAATTACAATTAGGGTTTGTAATCCTAAAAATCGAAAAATAATTACTTGGATTAAATTTACATGGTGTTTCCTTGTCTTATATAACATAATATGCATTGATTCAAAACACATTTATAGAACAGAAAAGCACTATAAATTGTAAAACTCTTTCATTGCAAAATTCGATGGGATCGGTGCAGTGGCAAATCTCAAACCACTGTTTTTTTTAATAAATTGAAACTGAATTTAAATTGAATCTGAATTGCAGTTTTCTTTTTGCACTAACACTAACATTGGTTTAGTAACAATATTCCTGTCAACAATATCATTAAAGTATTTACTAATTTTCAAGCTGAGAGGCTCTGCATTAAAAGAAAATGACATATATTGTTTAGTTAGTCTTACTGAAACTAATCAATCGCTAAGAAATTAGTTTGAAGAACGTTTTTTCCCCAACGCAGCATTTAAATCAATTATCGTGACTGGTGCTCATGAATCACATTATTTGAAGCACTGGAAACGATATAACCATTCAGAGTGATGTACGTGAAAAAATGATAATGTTTTTGTTGATAAAGAGGTCAAATGTATCAGCGATTATTTGATATGTTTGTATCTGAATAAAATTTAAGATAATCTTATATGATTTTGCTTTATACAGACAAACATGTGAAAAAAGCCATCTCAAGGAGAAATCATGCATGACCTTTTATTATACAAGTGGTTTTCATTAGGAGTTAACTCTGATGTATTTTTATCAATGAAGGTTTGTCGAAACATTATCTTTATTTACAGGGGGTCTTTGTTTGTAGGTGGTCTTTTACACACGTTTGACTTATGTAGTTTGTTTCTGTATTTGTTTTGTTTTAGATATTTAGTAAAATTGTCATTTTTCTTACCTTTTCTAGTTAAATTTATAACCTATGATTATGGCAGACTCGGAAACTATATTTTGACTGATTAATTATACCCCCACAAACGAAGTTTAGGGGGGGGGGTATATAGGAGTCAGCTTGTCGGTTGGTCGGTCGGTCGGTCGGTCGGTCCGTCGGTCGGTCCACATCATGGTTTCCAGACGATAACTAGAGTTTGGAGTGAGGTATTGTAATCAAACTTAGTATATAGCAACCTTATGTGGAAACCCCGGTTGGTATTGCATTTGGACCCCCTGGGGCCAAGGTCAAGGTCACCGTTACTAAAAATAGAAAAATGGTTTCCGGACAATAACTAAAGTAAGGAATGAGATATTGTAATCAAACTTGGTATATAGCAAGCTGATATGAAGACCCCGGTTAATATTGCATCTGGACCCCCTTGGGCCAAGGTCAAGGTCACCGTTACTAAAAATAGAAAAATGGTTTCCGGACAATAACTAAAGTTAGGAATGAGATATTGTAATCAAACTTGGTATATAGCAAGCTTATATGAAGACCCCGGTTGGTATTGCATCTGGAACCCCTGGGGCCAAGGTCAAGGTCACCGTTACTAAAAATAGAAAAATGGTTTCCGGACAATAACTAAAGTTAGGAATGAGATATTGTAATCAAACTTGGTATATAGAAAGCTTATATGAAGACCCCGGTTGGTATTGCATCTGGACCCCCTGGGGCCAAGGTCAAGGTCACCGTTACTAAAAATAGAAAATGGTTTCCGGACAATAACTAAAGTTAGGAATGAAATATTGTAATCAAACTTGGTGTACATCAAGCTCATATGAAGACCCCTGTTGGTATTGCATCTGGACCCCCTGGGGCCAAGGTCAAGATCACCGTTACTAAAAATAGAAAAATGGTTTCCGGACAATAACTAAAGTTAGGAATGAGATATTGTAATCAAACTTGGTATATAGCAAGCTTATATGAAGACCCCGGTTGGTATTGCATCTGGACCCCCTGGGGTCAAGGTCACAGTTACTGAAAATAAAAAATGGTTTTCGGACAATAACTAAAGTTAGGAATGAGATATTGTAATCAAACTTGGTATATAGCAAGCTTATATGAAGACCACGGTTGGTATTGCATCTGGACCCCCCTTGGGCCAAGGTCAAGGTCACCGTTACTAAAAATAGAAAAATGGTTTCGGGACAATAACTAAAGTTAGGAATGAGATATTGTAATCAAACTTGGTGTTTAGCTAGCTTACATGAAGACCGCGCTTGGTATTGCATTTGGACTCCCTGGGTTCAAGGTCACAGTTACTAAAAATAGAAAAATGGTTTCCAGACAATTACTAGGGTTAGGAATGAGATATTGTTATCAAACTTGGTGTATAGCAAGCTTATATCAAGATCAAGATAGTTGGGATTGCAATAAATTGAAATTTTATTTACTGTAGGTTTATTTTAAATTTTTCTTCAGACAACTTATTTTTCAAAAGTCAAAGTTGCTGGTGGGGGTATTAATCACCTTCAGTGATAGGTCTAGTTTTCATTATTTCCTGAATGTTGTACATCTTTACATATTATATGCGTTCTCCAATTACCAACTAAGGTACTTGGATATTGAATAGTTTGATCATCACAATAACAGAGCAATTTCGGCTTACAAAAACAGGGTTCGGGGACAAGTATTGGTAAAGATTTCAATAATAATGACCTGTTTCTCGATTGAATTTCTTATAATTTGCGTAACCACTGAGCGTTGCCATCGCTTCTATGATCTTTATATTCCTTTGAGGTAATAAAATATCTTTTGTGTGTCAGTTATCACACTCACTAGAAAAAGACATCACGATGTTTACCTAAGAATTTAATAATTGCACTGAAACGACCTTGCCTTCTGTTTATCAGTAATTCTATGATAGTAATTGGATGATATTTGTCGACATTTTCTCACGTAAACATGTTTTATTTTGAATAAAATAGGCACTTAAAACATGTGAATTAACATCTTGCAAAAGTAAGTGATGACTGATGAGTACTGAGGATTATAATGTAATGAAAGGACAATGAACAGTTTGCAGATTGTTTTTTTTAAAAATCCTTAAATATGATATCTGATAATACGTTTAACATTTGAGCCGTGTCACGACAAAACCAACATATTGGGTTTGCGACCAGCATGCATCCAGAGTCTTTAAGCGAACAGCATGTATCTTGATCAGACTGCGCGGATGCGCAGGCTGGTCTGGATGCATGCTGGTCGCAAACCCATTATGTTGGTTTTGTCATGACGCGGCTCATTTCTTCCTTCATCACTTTTTTTAAAATATAATTATGCAAATAACACCTGAATAATTTTTCGATCCACTTCGAATTTTAATATTAATAAATGTGTCATACTTAACGCATTGATATACATATTTTGTAGCATATTTTATATAAAGGCATTTTATTTCGTATTTTATTACAGTATACTATATATATATATTTCCCAATCTATCTATATCATACGGCAAGTGTTTGTATATTTTTGAAACCGTCCGGTGCAATTTTGCTTCATTGTAAAGAATCAAGTTATGTGACGCTATCAATAAGATTTCAATAACTTGGGACGGCAAAAAAACCACACACATACACACACAATCACACACACGCACACACACACGCACACACATCGAAACGCGTATCCTGCGGACCAGATGTCAAAGTTCTAACTGACGCCTCAGGCAGAGATGACAAAAAGGGTACTAGTGTGCATGAACCCTAAGCAAATGATATGTGCAAGGCGGAAAAAGGATAGTTTAAACAAAACCTTATCTATAAATATAATTTTCTCAAGTTTAGTTTTCAGGAAGCGCATTTATAAATACACCAATTTGAACTTGATTATTCAAATTCTGGCGTTAATCATACGCATAAGATAAAACATATTGCTAGACGCCGTTCACATATATCTTAAAACAGTATTACCATTAGTACAAAAATGGCAAGTTGTAAGCGTTTGATGTCGTACATGCTCTATTCTAAACGTTTGAAGTTTAGCATAATTCTACTCTTAACACTTACATTTAACAAAAGTGGTACTTTGTTACAGACTATTTGCCCGTTTAGTGTTTACCTGTTTACCTATTTGATAGCAATGTTTGTTAAAAAATAATGTACGTAGTACTGAGCTTTCAGCGAATGTTATCTGATAAACAATTTCTTTATATGAACAAGATAATTTGAACTAGTTCATAAGAACATGCAAGTACGAAATTGTACAAGTAAAGTGTATGCTTTTGTTCAACATATACCTCAACTCCATTATTTAGCATTGTTGACTTAATATAATAGAAATATGTACATGCAAATCCATCAGTTAATATCATCACAAACATAATCCTTTGGAGATCATATCAATTTGATTATGGACTTAATACTTCCGTGATGATAATGTTAAAGGTTTAATATCTTAGCCTTTGTTACAAATACATCAATAATCTTATTCCATAGAATTTGCTTTATCAATAGTGTCATATACGGAAACTATATTTCCTTCGTATATCTTCCTATATCACTAATGCATTCACATAGAGAGAGGCCGTTAATGAGATCTTCCTCTAAGTACTTCTTTTTCAGTGTGTCTTTTTGAATCAATGAATACCATAAAATGACACACAAGAAAACATTTTTAATCATTAATAAGATCCATAAAATATTAGAACAAAGATCAATAAGGAAAAACGGAATTCAATGAATACATCCCCCATCAAATTCCGACAACACCAAACCATCGACAAGGAACACAGCAAGGCACCGACGCCTAGTTCTTAAAATTTGAGCATGTGTGTAGAGATAAACATAAACAACATGGGTAGGGCCGACCCTGGGTTTTTAACAATCTCCTATTCGCTTTGATATGAAAAATCTCTTGCTTTAGGTCTTGTGATTTGGCCGAAGAATATGAACCGATGTCTAATAACAATTGACGACATTGAGAACAGTTAATGCAATTTGCAACCAAATAACATTTAGTCACTTATTTAATTGCTAAATTTTTTTCTGTGAATCATAATAGATGTTCTAACATGCGTCATAGTTTTGCGGATTAGAAATGCAATTACACTGTATATTGCGTATTTTGTATTTGACCATAACTGTATATGAAACTGTAATGTATATAATGGTGGCTGATTTGTGCCATTCGTGTGGCGTGGGCGCGTAGCGAAAACACGCTAAATAGCGGGGGCGCGGGGCGAAGTTTAATAAATAAAACTTCAACCTGCGGGGGGGATTAAAGAAATAAAACAGCGGGGGCGCGGGGCGATAAACACGCTATTTAGCGTTTTTGCTCCGCGCCCCCCGCAAATATAACTTGTTACTTATCGACTTTTCGGTTGGCGGGTCGCGAGACAAAAACACACTTATTATTAGGGGCGCGGGGCGAAGTTTAATAAATAAAACTTGCCTTTATGTCTTAAATATCGCTCCGCGCCCCAGCGGGGAGAAGTTATATTTGTTAACTTCATGTCTATGTGATAAATAATGTCAATGTAGAAGAGTTAAGATTAAAAGCTGTTTTAACCGGTTAAAAATATTGTTAGGAATGGCTTACTTTTCATTTTATCTCATAAATTTATAACAGTCTAAAGTATACTGAGAATAATTAAACCATTTTAGTAATTACTTTTACTTTGTATATCAAGATAATGCAATACTTACAATGCGCAGTAATGATGACCACAATCCATGTTGAGCGATATTTAAGTTTATTTCATCCGGTATCTGTCCTTTTTAATTTTTAAAGACAAATTCTAAACTTAAAAAGTATATTTGCAAATTATGAATTCAACCAAACATAGTTAAATAATATTAAACCAAATCAAATTTATCAATATTTTACCAAGGTATACCGGTTTGATAATTTGAAGAATTCACTCCTCCATACATGTTTTAGTGAAACATCAAACGAGTAAACAAATTATCTGAAGATCTTTTGAAAACATATCTTGTAGAATTTAGCAAAGTATTATCGTTTTAAAATCTCTCATAAATGTTTCCATGCTTTTAAATTCCACATAAATATTGAAACGTATTCTATTTTATTTTTTTATTATTTGTGTAGGCAATGTTCTGAATTGTGCGTATTTCAGATGATTTATTTCTATTTTGAAGAAAACCTCTTATAGTGCAGCTATCTTGTATGTTTATTTTTATTCAAAGTATGCTTAGAACACTTCAATACTTTGGAACCATATCTATTTAGTAATATATAGATATCTGAGCAAGCTGTCTTAAATAGCAGTTTTAAATGCCATTGCTATTTCGATACATAACGCAAATAAGATAAACAATTTATTTTAAAGCTATTTTAACAGGTTCTAAAGATTTTAAGAAATGTTGTACTTGTCATTTTCTAGAAAAGTCTAAACTCATATAACAGGCATTTGATTGGTCAGAACCTATGACAAAATGTAAACTGACCAATCACAAACCTGAGATTTGAGACAGATCTTAGAAATTACCAGGTTTGTGTCTGTTCCTTTGCTTTTCCATTGAAATTGCAAATATTACACGTAAGTATACCAGTTTAAATTATTGAACGAGCTCACAATTTGCTTTTCTACAAATGTTTCGCCGGCATCAAAACGAAATTAAAGTGCACCAATTACCTGAAGCTGTTTTGAAAACATAATTTTGTAGCTTATAGCGAACTATTATCTTTGTTTTATAGGATACTATCTCTCATAAAAGTTTCCATACTTTTAAGCTCCACATATTATTAAAACGTAATCTATTTTAATCTTTGGTTATTATTTTGTAGGTATGATTTTGAGTCGTGCGTATATCATAAAATCTACTTCTGTTTTGAAGAAAATCTCTAGTCATTGAGTGCCGTATTTTAAATAATTATTTCTATTTACATTTCCTAAGAACACTTTACTACATTTGAACTAAAATATCTATTTGCCATAGTTTCGGTAGGACTTAACACTTTAAATAAATAATTCACAATGAAATATTATAGGACAGACCATTGTTTCAGTGCCTGTAAAAGATCGTTTACTTCATTAGCCTGTAATTTAAAATATTTTACACTTCAACAACAAATGTCAAGTGCCGTGTGGCCGCTGTAAAATTTGTCCCATACTTCATTTCAGTGTTGTTGTATTTTTTCTGGTCCTTCGGGATAATTGATTCCAGCACTTTAAGTGTTGCAAATTGTGTATCGCCAAAGCATACCGCTCAAATCGGTGTAAGGGGGCATAAGGGATGTTACATTCTTTTCAGTAACCCTCATGTATATATGCAATCAAATGCAGTCTGTACTTTTCATGTAATTTTGCTTCCGAGAAATCATGTTTTTCGAGATTGTTTATAACAAATCTTAATATCCAGTGCTTTATATAACCTTGCCATTTGATGGTTTGTTGATCTAGGAATAAATTATGTTATGTCATAACTTTTTGATAAAAGCTATTTAGTTCGTTTTAATAGTTTTACTCAAATTTCCGATATTTGTATTCAAATAGAGACAATTAATATAGAACACCCAATAAATTGGTTACTTTTAGAATCAACAATTACAATTCTTACAAAATTTTACAAACTAAAAGAAAATATTTACCACAGCTTTTGCATGGCAGTACCTCTGCCTTTTTTATGACTTATCCATCCTGTATTTAAAAAATCTTACAGCGTGCAAAGGCGCAATGTATAACAAAGTTTGTTGAATGTAAATAAAACAGAATGAAAAATGGAAAATCTAACACAGCAAAAAATGAATGTTCTTGCAGTAAAAGAGGAGAAAAATTGGTGAGGGAGACAACACTATTGGCAATGATTAGTGTATATACAAAACGTTTGAATAAAAGAATGAACATAACAGTAATGTAATCTTGGGAGTTTCGTATAAAACCAGATATCGAAGAATGGTTATATCTGTCTGTCAATCTCACCTTGTAATGTTTTTTTACAATATCATTCCTTTCAAAATAAACATAATGGATCATAACAAAGGTTAAGTATTTACGCAGATTGTTTACATTTGTCAAGGAAACTAGCCTATTTAAAATTATTTTTAATTTAATTGGCACATGTTATCAATAACGAAGAAATTAGATTGCAAAACAATATTTTTCTATCAACACCTTCCGAACATCGAGATCAACACACTTGACAGCAGCTTGTGTAACAAAATAATTGAAACTTTGGAAACTTTGCAATATTTGAGAATTATAAAAATTGTGGAAATATAAGGAATAAATGAGTTTCTTTTTTAATATTTTTTTTTTTTTGGTTTTACGTCACATCGACACAGTATAGGTCATATCGCGACGTTCAAGCTTTTACTGATGGAGGAAGACTTCAGGTGCCCTTCCATGCATTATTTCAGGCACGAACGGGCACCTGAGTAGAACCACCGACGTTCCGTAAGCTAGCTGGATAGCTTCTTCACATGAAAGAATCCAAAGTCCCTGTCGGGATTCGAACCCATAGCGGTGAGGGGCAAGCGGTTTGAAGTCAGCGACCTTAACCACTCGGCCATGGACGCCCCTTTTTAATTAATAAAAGTTTATGAATGTATCAGTGAAACTTTGATATCATATTTTATGTTTTTAATGTTTTTAAGACACCGATTTCGCTTTGTTCAATCACATATTGTATATATTTACTTTTTATCCCTTCCTTTGGAAAACGTTAACTTTCCTAACCTAATCTAGTGAAATTCAGCATATTTTTCCATGACATTATATCAACTTGGAAACTTATCTTTTGATAACTTCTATGTTACCTCTTCACTGTAATTTATAACACTTTCCCTGATTTTCTAATTGTTTACAAATATAACTTAGCAGTAGTTAATTCTACAAAGCAGAATTGAAAAAGAAATACCTCAAAGAAAGAGCATTTACGGGTTCGTGATAAGGGACTGGCCGAGAAGCGTTTAAAGTTCTTCCAATCATACTAATATTGACAATTTCTTTGCTGCAATTCATATTTCGTGCGTTACTATAGTTTCTGTGATCTTCATAATCTCCCGACTGAGGTAATGAAATACCTTTCGTGCAACAGTACTTAAGTTTGTTAGAAAAAGGACAACGCTGTGTTTACATTGAAATTAATAACTATTCTACTTCTGTTTATCGGAAATTCTAGAAGAGTTTACCTGTAATTGGATGTTATTTTGCGACATTTTATCACGTAGACGTTTTGTTTCTAAATCACCTAAGGAGCAAAGTAGTTCATGTGTGCAAAATACGCTGTAACTATGTGAATTAACATCTTGTAAACATAATAATGCAGAGAAAATAGAAGACAAAGTTAGTCTTATTTACACCATTTGGTATATGAAAAAAAGTTAAATATCTAGATACGATAACTGATAATTAATAATACAGTCACTTGCTGTCGTTAAATTTTATTGAACATTTTTGTCTATGCTTTAGATATTTGTATTACACTGAACTTTTGTACCGGTCCATTGCAAATTTGATTGTTGCTTTAGTGAGTCATGTTTTGTCATAAAACTGCGTTATAAAATTGCCATATGTTTCCTATAATGTCCCTAAACCTGGTACCGTACAAAAAAAATAAAACAAATAAACAAGAAATAAACAAACACATCAAGGTGAATTGTGCGCTCAATTATTTTATGAGACCTGACATTAGATAGAAGAAAAGACATCAGTCAGCTAGATACTTCAATAATGGATATATCTTATTTAGTAAAAGTGCAAAGCATTAGAACTTTAATGATAAAATTTCTAATATATATTAATACATACTTTATGAGCCATAACTTATATGTTTTAGATGTATCAATTAAATATTGGAGAAAGAAATGAAGTACATAAGAACAATTAGTCTCTAAAAATAACTTAAATACAGATGCCTTTTGTAATTTCTATACATTTTGGGCTTAAATAAAAACATTTCAGCAAGTAATGAATACTTTTTTTAAAGATAGATTCGTAAAGACAAAATACAGTTTCTAAGGACGATAAGTCTAATTGTTTAATTTTGTACTAGTATATAATACTCTTTGGACATTTTTTTTCCTTTTTTTTCTTTTTTTTTCTTCTTCTTATTAGTTTTAGAAAAATATCCCAAACAAATGCAAGCTAACAACAGATATATTTTAGATAAGAAATCTACCAATTTTCTTTCAATCTATGATTTGATCGCAGACATATAAGGCTCCATTCATCTGTTTAAATAGTTTGTTGTGCCATGTTATTCGAAAATAATGCCATTTAGTTATTGTTTAATTGATTGATCTTCCATGAGCAAATTCATCTTTAATTTCCTTCAATTTATAAATCGCAAAAATACAGTTAAGATCCGCGTCCTTGATACATATATTGACAGATTTAAAACATTTGTTTCAACAAAAGTTGATGAGCTTAAAGTACGTGATGCAGAACTCATTTATAATCTTCACGAGAAATTGAGACACAAAATAATCATCAGACATTTCCATTACACAAACATCTAAATGTAAACAATCTTGATTTCTTACCAACAAGCAGTTTTATAGCTATCAAAGAAAACCAAATTGTAAAGATTTTGTATTAGAATAGCCGAAACAAGTGCTTTACTAGTTTGGCTAAACCAATTATAAGTTGTAAGCAAATCTTTTCTTCGATTATTTAATGATTGCACTTACTTAAATAAAAAAGCACTGTCACAAAGCATTACTTGTTGTAGAATAGTAATAATGGACAAGTTTTATACCAATGGCTTAGGTAAACACTCAAATACCTGCTTCAAAATTAAAATTTTACAATGATAAATGACCTTGACATTAATGTCAGTTATGCCAAAGCAATGATTGGCAGTTATGAACCTGCTGTCTATCATCGCAATAGGTAATTGGATAATAACGACTTATGATAGAGTAAGGGGATAAAAAATATAAACAAAACGATTATTTGTGATGTAATTGGAACAAAAGTGTACCATTTACTAGCAAACTGATATGTATCAATTCACCGAATGGAAATAAATCAAAATAATGGCGTTGGTTTAAAAGATCGTTTTTCTTGCAGTGAATGAGAATGTTATAAAGCCGTTTTGAATGCATTGAAAAGAAAAACAGCTGTAATTGGATGCAAAAAAGGATTGCAAATATACAAAATTATTAATTGTGTGTCTAACCTCAATACGAAAGGGACAATATTTATTGTTTTGCTTCACATCACGTACAATATATATTGTATGTTGTTTTTTATTGGGTTTTACGTATAGGCACAGTATAGGTCATATGGCGACGTTACAGCTTTACTGGCGAAGGAAGATTTCGGGTTCCCTTCCGAGTATAATTCCAGCACAAACGGGCACCTGAGTAGAACCACCGCCATTCCGTAAGCTAGCTTGATAGCTTTTTAACATGAAAGAATCTAAAGAACTGTTCGGAATACGAAATCACAGAGGTGAGAGGCATGTGGTTTGAAGTCAAGACCTTAACCACTCGGCCACGGACGCCCAAAGATATATGTTTTAAAATTAAATAGTTGTCATTATCATAGTTGTTATTATTTTTTTATTTCTTTATTTTATCACTATATGTACCTGCATTGGGTCCCACGAAAATTTCATGTAGTCATTGTTTCTTTGTGTAAGAAGGCTTCTTGTGGAAAGACTCTGTGACGATGAGTTGAAGTTAGCAAAAACCCTATTACCTATTTCTGTGTTACTGCTGTTGTCGTCGCAATGAGTTGTTATTACACCACCGGATTTACCTCTGGGACTTTTATTCTTTGTCACACGAAACATGCTTCTGAAATATAATTAAAGCACTTCATTATTAAATATACACGGGCTAAGTGCACTTAATGCTATATGAAATTAATTGAGCCTTTCTTCGACATTTATAAGTCAGAAAAGAGAGAAAGAAACCTTAACTTAATTGCTGAGAGTATCTATAGCAAGTTTTATTAGATTTATGTCATTTAATAAAACATAACAAAAGTACTTTCACCATTATTAATGTATTTCTCACGAAAACACTTCGCATTCCCAAATGTCAACAATAAATGAAGTTTTTTTCTTTTATATAACACTAGAATTTTATTGTATAAAGTGATGTAGCGTTTTGATCCAATATTCTGCGAAATAAAATTTGATTAGTTGTACTAGCAATGGCAGCCACTTTTGATGAAAAGATTAGTTTTTGCTAAATTATTTGAGCCGTGTCACGACAAAACCAACATAATGGGTTTGCGACCAGCATGGATCCAGACCAGCCTGCGCATCCGCGCAGTCTGATCAGGATCCATGCTGTTCGCTTACCAACCCTATAACAACTAAAGAAACTGATTGCGAACAGCATGGATCCTGATCAGACTGCGCGGATGCGAGGGTTGGTCTGGATTCATGCTGGTCGCAAACCCATTAAGTTGGTTTTGTCGTGACGCGGCTCATATTAAGTTCAAAATGCTTGCAACTAGATATTTTCTCGCAAATTTTTACTGCTTAACAAACATGTTTTTTTTATTATTAAAACAACCACAGGATTGATATAACATTGTAACTTGAAGTTTGTTGCACCAACATACCTCATTTTAAATTCATCCTACACAAAATAAACTCAAATACGAAAAGCAATAATTAATAACTCACAAACTGTATATATATACAAGAAATATGTTATATATTTTATTTCCCACGGCGCCATCGCGACATGCAATTTTGTAATTTACATACCGGACGGTTCAATATTCTAAAAACATTTTAATTTCCCTCGAGAGCAGTATTTGGAAAGAAATTATGTCTGTTTAAATCGGACATTTAAAGGAAATGTAAAAATTTCCACTGATTAAAACAGGAATACATAGAATAGAGATAAAGCAAATACTTCAAATATTGGATAAAACACTTGTTATGTCAATCATATACATAATTAACAAATCAACACTTCTATCTCGCCCAAGCATCAAGACATTATCACACAAAAACTGGAAAAGAGCCATTTGTAATGATGCTATTTTCCGAGAAACTTACTCAAATATAAGATGCGTTACTGAATAATACGGTTGAAATTATTTGTTAACTTTCCTTTTTTGTTATCATTAAATTTTGCTGAGCTTAGATCGACTTGTTTGCATATTTTAAGTCTGGTCTTATTTTATATTTCTGTTTTTGTTGCAGTTGAGGGATCTTATTCCAAGTTTTTGACAACATACAACGGGCTCATATAGAAGCAAAGTCTGTTCTGGATGGGGATGTAAATCTGTACTTTTCATGCCAGGTTATAAAAGTTTATAAAGTTGTATATCTGCTGCATATTTCATACACTTTGCTTTGTGCTAAATACTATACATACTAATCTACCATGCATTGATCTGTATCAATCCAAGCGTATTAACTCAATACATTGCCGTCAGTTTTAATTTTACTATTTATAAGACAATTTAGATGCTCTTTAGTGATAGCATATAACCGATACCATTAATATTTATAACAGTATCTTAATTATCAATTAATGATTGCATCTTATTCTATGAATAATAATAACATGTACATAATATGGGATGATTTATGAAACATTCGTCATCATTATTGTCGATTTATACTTGTTGTTGATGTTGATAATGCTGAGGACAATTTTCAATGTTTTAATAATGTAAAGCTGATAATTATTCGTCTGAATAAAATGACTCATTGGTTTAAATACATGCTATCAAATGACTATCATTATCCATTTATCATATAATTTAGTTTTGTTTTCCCAACTATGGTAAGTACTTTTGTTAATTGTTGACCTAGCTTATAGTCAGACATTGTCTCTGTGAAATTTTATGCTCATATCTATGTTATTATTTTATCGTTACAGGTTGTTTTGTTTTAGATCAATAAAATTAAATTAATGTCTAATATAATGTGAAGAAAATAAAAATAATTATAATGAACAAATAAGTCATTTTCGTCATGATTTTTAAATGATTTTAAATTAGGAACGTTATTTTCGTATATTATCGTGTCCACAGAGTAATTGTAAGCACGTTTCTCTCGGGCCAGTATTTCACAACATTTCATAAAAAAATCCAAAAATTCAAGTTTTCAATGATAATGTTAGGCATATACAATACTCTATCAGATTATTCTTATATACATTTTAATCTGATTTGATGCGATTGTTTTGTATACCTATACGCAAAAAGGATTAATATCGTTGACCTACCAGCGACTCTTGTATCATTCATACTCTGTCTGATTTCAGAAACAAAGAACTTTTCCTAGCCGTAATCGACTGCAAACACACAAGACGTCGTACTGGAACGGAACGTTTATACTACCTGCACATTTTCTAATCCGTATTCGTTTAACCATTGTTAATTAATTATTTTAAATATATTTTAGTCGACAATAAATATTAAAACTGTCATCATCACTTGCGTCGATAAACTTAAACATCTTTAAAATAACAATAATGGTGTTCATTTATGTGGTAAAAGGTGTATACATTGAAAAAAAACAGCAAATTACTTTGAGTGTATAACAAATACTACTTATAAATTGCTATGGGTAATTTCAACAAAAATATGTATTAATATTTATGTCATTTTTATCATTCTTTTAAATAATATGTCGCTCTGAAAAATACGATTCGAGATAAAACATTGCATCAAGTTAATAAGAAAAACAGGTTAAAGTTTGTTTTAACTTTAAAAGTCAAGTATGAAATACATAATCAGTGACATTATATTATATAACCTATTCGCATAAAGTTTTATGTTTTGTTGGTTTTTTTGGGGGGGTTGGGGTGTTTTTATTTATTATTATTTTTATCTGTTTATTGGTTATTTTTATTCGTTTCGTAACGTTTCTGTGTCAGTTTGAAAAAAATAAAACTATTGCACAAATTACATAGATTTGATTTCTTATGTATCGTTTCTATTAGTACGCATGTACACATCCGACAGTTTTGGTGCCTTGAATATCAAATGTTTGGCATACACGAGTATAATATTATATCAGAACTTATCGAGATGATGTTCATACAAGATTATCAAGATAGCACACACATGTTTACATTCTCTTAGAAAGATAACCTTTCTTAGGTAATGTTATTTAGTTATTGATCAAAGCCAGGCAATATCATTGCTCAGAAAAAATAAACAACTATAAATGAGTTCATATAATTTTATCTTAAAATGACTGATAAACAAATATTTATAGCAAGAATGGAAGTGTTTGATAAAATCTATATACTTATTATATCGGTTTATAAGTATTTATAAACTTGTAGTTATCTACGGAGTTTTTTTTAACTCGTTTGACCGAGATAATATTAAAAAGAAATTGGCGGCAAATTTCCTGTTATTTTGATCAAATTGTTTTCCACTACGACTTAAAAACTATTTTATCGTAAAAACAATGATAGGCATAAGTAATAGAAAGAGCATCGAAACACGAGGCTATCTGATTTCTACGAGGGGGCGTAGCCCCTACACCCCCGAGTATTAATCAGATTGCCGAGTGTTTTGATGTTCTTTCTCTTTTGTATCATAGTCAAACATAAAAACACGTTCCCTGATACCACAATATGAAACCCCACAAAAAAGTAACCAATGAACGAGCATCTGAATATGATATTTCTGTCGCTATCCCTTTGTCTTCCGTCACAATAAGGAAACCCCAGGCAAAATGAACCAATCAATGGGCGTGCTCTGGAGTGCGGGCAATTAATACCTGCACTCCAGTTAACGCATGCACTATATACGATTTAACTTTGACACATTTTCAACAGAAAGGTCCCCAAACTATGATACAATGTTTGGATAACGAACAATATACGTATTAGGCAATACATATATAGAAAACAAATTTTTAATGCATTGAAATGATTGCAAAGTAGCCTTAATATATGGTACATGATTTATCAGCAGACAGGTGGAATGAAAATAACAATTTAGAAATTAATGTCACCAAAAAGAAAAATGTTTTTATATTTTCTTCTTGAAATATCATATTAAAATATTTGTCTTTAATATTAAAATAATATATCAATGTAATGATGGTTCGGGTAGGACATTTTTATTTCAATATCTTGAAACAGTTTTAACACAACAAAAACATTATAGCGACCATTACTTTTATTTTTAATTTTTTTATAGAAACTGTTAAGTTTCCTCAGTGTTTTGTATTAACTTAGATGCATGATTCTAATAATTTAATAATATAATCCGTTGTTATTGACAGAATTTATTCATTCTTTGATCATTTCGTTTACGAAATGCATTTCAAAATTAGTGTGTATCTTTGATAACTAAATGTCAAGACATACGTGACAATCATTAATAGTTTATTTCCACGCAATTGTAACTGTCGATAAAACAAATTTCATAATGTTAACAATAACCTTGTTCCTATTGACCGATATATATTTAAGATCTATAAAAACAAATGAAAATCGTAGTTGGCAGTCTATCAATAATAATTAATTGAAAATTCAACAAGAGCATCTGAATTGTATAATTCCTTAAATTAGTTTTCAACGTCTTGTCTGGTATCAATACAAATATTTCATCCTGAAATACAAAACTTGCTTACATAATATAATTATTATAATAAGTGTAGCCTGATTGAATAAAAGACAATTATGCCCGAAAATTGGTTAAAATAATTTATGACTGACACGTATATATACAAAGAACGGCCTTACTAAGTGAATGGATAAATTCAGTACCAGAGCAAACAAACTTTTCTCTTATAGCTAACAATGTCCGAAAATACGACAACACATTACATAGTATATAAGTTCTCTTGTGACACAAATATTTTTTAGCAAACATCTTGTATCAAGTAAATATTACTCCGTGAAAAAAATAAGAAAAATACTTTTTTTATTTAATAACCAAATGTATCTCTGAAATCAAATTAAAGAACGCTTTCGTATTAAAGTGGAAACTTAGTCTGTTTTTTTTTGTAAATAAAGCATTCGGCAACAGTAAATCACGTGTAAAGTAATGACTTTCATTAAATTGAAAATTCGTAATTGCTTATTTTTTTAATAAAATAACGCCAGACAGAAGAAAGGGTAGAAAGTTTAAAATCAATTAGAAAAGTTCACCCATATTATTACAATATATATTTTTAGCTAATTAATATGCCAAGTTTACCTAATTTGCAATAATTCTTCTGCCATAAATTATACTTAAAATAGTAAAGCGCGTGCTTTGTTAGAACTCGTTTTCCTGACTAAATGCTTTATGAGTTATCAGACCAACTTACTACCCTTGTAATAAAAGGTCGAATTAAGAAATATTTCTCACAATAAATCGGCATGAAAATCATCTGATCTCTTTCAAAACATACTCTAAAAAATCTCCGTGCAATTCAGAATGCAAAATTGTATTCAGATACAGTAGAACTTCGGTAAGTCGAAGATAAAGGGACTTGCATAAAAACTTCGACACATCGGGACTTCGACTCATAAATCATCCTTAATTTAATAACAAAATTTCGAGCCGTTGACGTTTACAAGCAAGTTATAAAAAACGTAACAAAAGGAAAGGATCAGTTAACCAGCTTATAGTTACTGTAAATATATCCTGTGTGATTATCACGCGACATCGGGTAGTTATTGACAAGAATACAACAAAAATGTTATAATTTACTATATTCTTTTAAAATTATTGACGAATTATTAAAACTTTTGCATCAGATATATAAGATTACATATATGTTTTCATTATTAAGAATATAGTTTTTCTAATTCAATTAAACTAAGATGGTAAGAAGAAAGACATGGTTTTGGAATGATTACATACGAAACAAAAGAAAATCGCATATATGAAAAAGAAAGATTCAATTTGATATACATAGGTATTTGTCAGTTTTGATTACAAAAGAAAGAAGGCGAGGTTAAGAAAACACGTCAGGTATTGTTATCTATCGATGGAGCATCGCTATATCTTAAAATTCTTGAGAAATTCTGATTATTTTTGCAAAAGGCAAAGGAAATTCTGCTTGAGGGGTTGCCGACTATGGCTGAGCTATAAGAATTTTGCCATCGTTTATCCCTGCGTGATTGCAAGAGGCGATTACATGGGTTGGAATTACATAACTGGTGCCTATGCATCTCATAGCTCCAGCACTTGAGATTGTGTCGATTTTAAATATCATCAGCTATCATTTACTATTTTGTACGCCTTTTTTCAATATAATATAGACAAAAAAAGTATAACAGTGCCTTCTATAATGAAGGTCGTCTCACCAAGGATGTTCGATTTTTATTTCTTTTGTATGCTTCTTTTTTAATTGCTCAGTTTCAACGTATACATCGCGGATCGGGGATTATGGCCCCTGTAAATGGAATTGCTTAATGTTTGTTTTTCATTTTGAAAGGAAGGAAATAACTACGCAATTTCAAAAATGTATAACTATAACAAAAACCTGTTTCTATTAATACACTACCATTTACTTTTTTAGTCATATCACTCATATCACTACAGATTCTTAAATGTTTGGCATATATATAGAAATGTTCAAGAGTATTATATCAATTCTTATCGGCGTGATGTTATTACAAGATAATATCAAGGTAACACACACATGTTTACATTTTATTTGTAAGATAAACTTTCTTAGGTAATGCTTCTAGGTACGGACCAAAGGTAAACAAAATAGTTTCTAAGAATACGAAAGCAACAAGAAATGTTTTAACATATTTTCATCTTTATGGTATAGATAAAGAAATATTTATTACAGAGGGGACAGAATTAAGAAGTTCTAGTTATATTATAGTTTTACTCTAGTCTATTTCTAGAGACTTCTATCTTCTGTGTTGTAATATATCGATGGATCGCATGTAACATTGATGCTGGATGGTTAATAAGCAAAAAAAAATTGTGTTTTTATGCTTATAATGTCTTTTTTTATGTATTTATACTCGACCTTCTGTGAATGTTTCATTTATACCCTTTTTATCATTAACATTATTATATACAAAAGAATTTTCTCGTTAAAATGAGAGATTTAAAATATGTAAATGCACGAGAAACTTAATTTTCTTTTATGTTTTCTTGTATTCAACCAAGAAAATAGAACCACCTTTTTTATCCTAACATAGAAATTGTTAGCATAGAATTTTGTTAACAGACGCGATGAGGGTAGGGTAAATTATGAGTAGTAATTCAAAATATTCTTAAGATATGTTAAATGCATTTAAAAGACAGTAAAGTAGCCTAAAGATCATACACGTGGGGTGTAGATAATAACTCAGAGATAATTATCACATTTTCTCTTTTATATATTATTTTGGTTTTATAAAATGTGTCATACTGTTATAAAGACTTAATGATGATTTTGCTAAATTTGTGACAAATATTTATTTCTAAATGGCTACGTTAATGATAATAAATGCACCTATTGCAGTTTCTACTTGTAAGTCATCGAAAAATGCAGAAAAGTCGTCACATTGATATTACGTGATCCTCATTCAGTATAGACAGTATATTTAAACCACAAATAAGTCAACAATACTTATTCCAAACAAAACCAATCATTTTCAGAAATATTTGACGGGATCGTGCCAAATTAAAAAAAAAACAAGCAAATTCGTTGAAATTATATCCCCGCCGAGTACTGGTTATTACTAACACACCAACTGAAGACATAAGGCTTTATTTATATATATTTATCATGGCGTAACAGTAATATTCTTTGTACATGAAAAATATTCAGGGCAATAGCAGAACTATAACTCTGTATTAAAAAGTTATATCTGGACATGCCAATAAGATTGAATTGCCTTTTTGTATCGATGGTTCCCATACAGTTTTGCTGAATTGAATAAAGCAGTTGCAAAGAAATAGCAATAGTGCTCTATATGCAAACTGCGTAACAAGGGCCATCACTCTGTAATGAAGAGTCTGGTCTGAACAAGGCAACAAATTTAAGCACATCTACTCATTGTATTTATGGTTCCAATAAAGTTTAATTCAATACAGCAGTTGCAAAGAAATAGCAATATTGCTCTATATGCAACTGCGTAACAAGGGCCATCACTCTGTAATGAAGAGTTTGGTCTGAACAAGGCAACAAATTATGCAAATCTACTCATTGTATTAATGGTTCCCATAAAGTTTAATTGAATTCCAGCCAGTAGTTGCAGAGAAGTAGCGGGGAAACAATCATTGCTCTATGCATAATGCATAACTAATTAAGGGTCATAACTCTAAGTTAAAGAGTCTGATCGGAACAAGGCGAAGATATGCTCATATCCTCTTGGTATTGAAGGTTCCCATAAAGTTTCGTTGAATTCCAGCCAGTTGTTGCAGAGAAGTAGGGCGGAAACGATTTTTGCTCTATAAGCATAATGCATTACTAATGAAGGGCCATAACTCTGAGTAAAAAGGTCTGACTGAAACAAGCCGACGATATGCGCATCTCCTTTTGATATAATAAAATTTCGTTGAATTTCAGCCAGTAGTTGCAGAGAAGAAGCGTGGGAACGATTATTGCTCTATATGCATACTGCATAACTAATCAAGGGTCATTAAGCCAACGATATGCGCATCTCCTCTTGATATTGATGATTCCCATAAAGCTTCGTTGAATTCCATCGAGTAGTTGCAGAGAAGTAGCGCGGAAACGATTATTGCTATATATGCATACTGCATAACTTATCAAGGGACATAACTCTGATTTAAAGTGTAAGACCGGTACAATGCAACGATAAGCACATCTCCTCTTGGTATTTAGGGTTCCCATAAAGTTTTGTTGAATTCCAGCCAGTAGTTGCAGAGAATGAGCGCGGAAGCTATTTTTGCTCTATACGCATAATGCATAACTAATCAAGGGCTATAACTCTGGGTTGAAGAATCTGACTGGAACAAGCTGACGATTAAGCATTTCCTCTTGATATTGATGATTCCCATAAAGTCCCGTTGAATTCCAGCCAAGAGTTGCAAAGGACGAATAGCACAGGAACGAAATTCGGATGGACGGAAGGAATGACGGAAGGACGGACGGACTGGCGGACGGACGGAAGGACGGACGGATAACGCCAACACAATATCCCCCTCCCGATTTCATTGGCGGGAGATAAAAAAAATTTTTTATGCTAGCGTAAATATGTGCATAGTTTTTTCCGGATCAAAAGCTGAATATTTGTTCGTGTCAAAAACGAAATATATGAGACTGTCTGAAATGGTGCCTTAGTCAATAAATAAAGCGTTTTTAAGAATCGTGTTTAATTCGCCTTCACCTTGGTTCACTGAGCACTCAAATAATCAAATATTCCAATTACAGTAAGGTTACTTTTGTCATATAGACTTGAATGATAATATATAACTGACTTGAAAGATGATATACTAATGATGATTAAGGTTCTATAAAACTTCATATTTAAAGTGATATTATCATCAGTTAATGCATGATTTAGTCATCTCCATAAATAACGAAACTTTATGAAAAATAATGACTTTATTATAATTAAGTAAGTTCACGTTGACATGATATATATCCATATCATATGCATATGAACGATGTCAATTTAATAGGTTTTACATAGTTACTCTATAGTCATTTACAGAGATATACAATTTGATATACTATTTAAAAATATCTAAGCTTATGTTTTAATCTTTCAACTTAAATCTATGTTAACTTTGCATTCTCATTCATTAATACCTCGGTGCAATGAGCAATCAAATAATTTTAGAACGAAAATACATATAGAGTCTTGATTATTTAATTACTTCAAATTATCATATAAATGTACTAAGCTGATAACAGATACTAGACAATTACACTCCACGAAAAATAATCAGGGATACATTATTAAGTATAATGACAACTTGAACATACATGTAACTTCCTAAAATATTTCAAAGGTTAATGTTGCCATATGTCTCCTTTTTAGAGATAAACACTTAATAGATTAAATTGTTACTTAATAAACATTTACAGGTATAAACATTTGACATATAAAACTGTATTTATTGTCAACGATTGCCATAATTTGTATGGTTAATAATGCAGTACAAAACAGTTAAAATAGGTGAGGGTAAATGTACAAAATAAAAAAAGAAACATTCTTAATCGATCAATCCTAATTTACTGCCAACATACATGACATATATAACACCGCGTTTTTTTTTCTTAAATGCTCTGTGAAATTGATTAAATACGCATTTCTTTATACCCTGTAAACAGCACATAATAGCTAAGCTACGGAAGCGTATCAGGGCCTACAGTTGGTGAGATGTTTTGCGCTAAGACGACTTATTTTTATTCGCATTGATAAGATGTTTTTGCATTTCGCAATAAAATTTACTGACAAAGATGAGAAGCTTTTAGGCATTGCAACTGATTTTTTCTCGATATGTTTGAAGATTTTGTCTCTTCGACAAAAGTCCTGTCGAAACTTCTTGATTTCACGACTTTGCTGAAATATTTAGTAAGACTCAAAGACGTTATTCGCATTGACAAATAGCTCACGTAATTCAACAAAGTTTTTTTGCAATGACTAAAAACTTCTACGTATAACGTATTAATCATAACTTCTTCATGGAATGTTTTATGTATTACGTATTAATCATAACGTCTTCATGGAATGTTTTTGGTCAAAACGAGAAGAAACAAGTTTACATGACGTAAAACTTTTAGATAAGTGGAGGCCCTGATAAGCTTCTGTACTAAGCGGATTTGATCAAAGTTGGTTATCCATAATTTGTCCTGATAAATGCTAAATGATAAAAAATTCTAAACAGAACGAAAAAAAGCATTCATATTGCAATATTTCTAAGAACCAGATTGATACAAATCCAAGTATGTAAAGTTCCACATGGAACTAAATCAAGTTATTCAAAAATAGTTGGAGATTTAGGAACAGGTAAAAACTATTTTCATATTAAACAAATAGATATCCAGAAACCGTACTTTAATATTTGTTTTTCTGATTGCGTTCCTTCATAAGTTGATGCCCCTTTTTCCTAACTCGCTTGGACAGTAACACAAAGTCCATGTTATGTACCATGCGCAATTGAAATCAAACTAAACCAAATTAGTACTTTATAAATAAAAAGAACAAGAGTAAAAACCCAATTTACTAACCACATTTAAAAGATTGATCCAAAAATTTACGAGTAATATTTTTGTAGGTATAATTATGAAAATTATGTTTAGTGATACAGCTGGAAAAAGACTTGTTACCTTTTTAAATATAGGGATGTTTCAAACTGACAAGTTATTTCGTGTTAAGTATTTTGACACAGTTCTTTCCTAAAGCGCTTTTCATTTTGAAATTCAATTTAGATTCTTGAATAATTAATTACTAAGCAATACAACAGTATTTTGCAAGATATTATCACTAGAAAGTTGAAGTTTTCTATATTCTTTTTTCAATTTCGGGTTGTGTTCAGGAAAATCTCTCTAATTAAAGTAAAATTTTAAATAAATATGATCCCTACTTTGGGCCGTTCTTGTTTTACATTTGCTTTATTTCGTTTCAAGATTTTCACTGTCATTTTAAAAAATGGTATTTTATTATTTGTTGTTGTCAATGAAGTAAAAGTTCTAGAATTGAAACAATTTTAACATGATACGACTCTACATATACCATTCTTATAATTGAAGTATTTCATAAAATAAGCATTGTCCTAAAATGTATAATATTAAAGACACAAAGTATCACTTTCCGTGATTTTCGCAAATGCATCGTCATGCATAATACCAAGAACCATTGATTTCTTAAAGCTCGTATCATTCAATACATTTATATTTAATGAATACGTTTTTCTTTTATCCTGATTATCTGCTTTTATAACAGAATATTCATTTTGACAAAGCATCAAATAATAATAACATGGCAAATAATCGTACGAAAACATGCTTACATTGTTTTCGAATTAAAAACTATAAACTAAACGTCAGACAACATGTATAGGTTTTCAAACATGAACGATTTGTTATTGGAAACTCAATCATGAGTTCATCAGAAACTTATGTCTCAAATGTTGGTTATCTTCGCATTCAAGTAATCAAACTAGCCTTGCTTTTTGTTTTATTTTGTCATGAATTTTGAAGGTAAAAATAAAGATAAGTATTCTTGTTTAGAACAACTTATTTTGTTTCCTAATTTGTCATATTAACTTTACATGCAAACATGAGTTACAAAAAAAAAAAATCTTTTTTCATCACATTTGTTATCGTAATCGTTATAAAAAGATGTTAAAATACATAAAATGATTGTGTCACATTTACAGTTTTTATAATGACAACACTGTTAAAACACATTCATAAAGTGTTAACAAGAAAATACAATCACGGACCGCCATAATAAAAATCTAGACAGTTTTAAAGGCTAAATCATTGTTGGCAAAAATTATTAAACAACTAAAAATCGAAACTCAAAAATGTGTGTTCGACAATTCTTTAATTTAGCGTGAAGTTTGTTGTCAGCACGAATACTACATGTCGCAAAAAGATTCACTTACTTATTGAATGTGCTGTCATTGTATAATCAAAAAAGCGCTGTGTCAGAATAATAAGGCCAACTTATGACTTTGATGTTTAGATTCATACAAAACACATGCTCTTAACATGTTTCAAAAACAATTCATATGTTTAAAAATTCTGAGAAATATGAGATCGCACGAGCTAATAAAACTATATAATAGTGGAAAATGGCGATATGCTTTGATGTAATCTATTTTTGAGAGACAATTCTTGGTTACTGTAAGCTGTTACTGTTGGTTTAAGAACAACAACAACATCCTCAAACTTCCGAGAACTATCTGAAACAACAACAGCAAAGTATTGAATCAGTAATCCCGAAGGAGAGATTTTATATAAAAATACAAATATAAATACAGAAACAAAAGAACCGAACAACTTTTTTTCTCAGCTGCAATATAGCAGTTCCCACCTGCTGTTGTGAATTTAGAAGTGAAAATTATGGAGAGAAAAGATCCATCATATGCAAGTAAGACAAATCGGTTCGCTAAGTCCTCGTAAATAATGTTTGTGCTCAATACGTTAATTATAAACTGATAGTCTCGTTATTTCAAGACAAATCCTTATACTTCTATCTATCTCGCAAAGATAAAAAGGAGTTAAAGCGATAAAATCTTCAAGAGCATATATCATTCTTATCTTTATTAAACTCATTCAAAGTCAGAAACAGTGTAATTTTTACACAGACGAACATTGCATCTTCTTTAACTATATAGATAAAACTTATTCTACAGATTTCAGGTATTCAATTTAAAAATATGAATTATGTTTTAATAAACTACTTATTTTAAAAGACATATTAAATGAACTCTGGTTACTTTTCGTTTTCAGTAGAATGTTTTCAGTGTAATGTTTATCATCAAAATCAAATTAAAACATGCTCCGATCAATATTAATAGTACTGACTTTCATTAGTGAAAACACAATTGCTTTCTACCGATAAAATTAAACTAGTAATAAAAGGGAAATATTTAATCTATACAGACTTTGAAAATTATGCAGACAATTTGGCTACTGGTTAAATGTTAAAATTGCAAAATATCACGTTTGGCACAGTATTGAAATTATTATAAGCGTTCTATAAACATACTTAATCTTAAGGTGTGTGTAAATGTATGTATAAATATAATAGTAAATAGGAACAATGCTCTTAGTCCTTCAACCTTTCACGATACCAAATATTGTAAAATGATGCTTGGAAATATATCCAAACATTGTAAAACGCTTCAGACATCTCGACATTTGGTAGATATTCTCTATGTTTTTAAGTTATCTTCATTATTATGTATGATTAATGAATGATATGAATGTATCTTTGACGTTCTTTTTGTGAAGCATAAGCCTATACTGGTATTCATACATTAGTACTCTGGAGTTCCATGATTTAAAAAGGAAACTCAAAGACTTGTTCTGCATCCCGACTTAAGTATATTATAAGCGCCATATAGGCTTTTAAATAATATAATTTATAAATGGACTTTTGAAAAATTATTACAATGCATTTTGGTATAGTTGTTTAAAAAAAATTAAAGTACATACTAGTACATATACAGTAACTAAAAGTTTGTGTTTAAATATATTAGTTAGGAGTTTGAGTTTATAAGCATTATCAAAAATCAATTTACACAATTGTTCTTTTATTGTATATGACTTTAATTGATGAATACGCTCATTTATCTTAACTGAAAAGTTATTGTTAGAAACTAGTGTTATCTTTTTATATTATGCTAAAATAACATCTTGCAGACACTTACGTGGCACATTTTGAATTTTAACTTTTTACATATTAATTGATTAATTTGAATGAAAAGAGTCTTAGACTATTGATAAGTAGGTTTTTACGTCATACAATATGTGACTCCTTAAAGATCCTGTATGTTGTAATTAAGGTTGTTATCTCACTTAAGTGAAATGTTATAAATGTATATAATTATGCTTCTAAAACAATTTTCAAACATCGGAGAATATGTAAAATATGTACTGCAAATATTCCTCCACATTATATGTAATCATTAAAATATATTCATTCAGTTCTTATTGAAAAATTTGACTTAGACTTTATAGAAAATGAATGTCTAATTACCTCCCGTTATTAACATGAAATGTAAATTCGGTAATATCTTCACAAATAATGCTTTTTTGAACTTACAATATAAATCTATTACAAATCTTCATTTGAGCATTATATTTATGATATAAAACCATAAAAAATCGAGTAACATGATCTTTAAACAAAAGGTCAAGAAAGACGTCATTAGAATAAACTTGGGTGACAAGGAAGATTGATTTATATATCTAGCACAGACGTATTAAATATTTAAAGTCTAGTCTGATACTTAAGTTCAAACTGTTATATAATTGATGAAAATAATGATATGTTCGACAGAGTTTATTTTCTTTTAATCCATATGCGTTGTTACTCTAGCCACATCACGTGTGAAATATCTAGCCAAGTATGCAAATCGGCAGCGGAAATATTCTTTCCTCAAAATAATAGTTTTATGTTCTTACTTATATTTTATATCGACCTTCTTGGTCAATTCTTAAGCATGAAAAGTTTAAATCTGTGTTACATAGCCGTTTAACTCCGCTGAAAATGATCCTATTTCGTCATTATTAACATATGTTAAAGAAGACATAAACCTTTGCATTTTAAACCATTCTTGCAATAGACCTGATCACGTTTGAACGTATCAGACAAACACTAACACTTACACTTTAGCTTTCTTCACAATATATATTAAATTAAAAAGATCTTTGTTCGGGAACAATCATTTTGGAAGTTAGAAATCAACAGAGAAAATAACAATTCATTAAAAATATCGTTTTAATCTATTTGCATACACAAAGCTTCTTTTTCAGCCTTGAATATCAAATATTTGCCATGCAAATGAAAATTTTCAAGACTATTATATCAAAATTTTCTCAGTTTGTTGTTAGATAAGAAAACTTTACCTTTGAACGCTGGTTATTGACGTTTTTAATTAACATCAGGCGTGGATGATGAATGATAGAATTAAACTGCAAATATCAGTCAAATATTCATTATCATATACATGTAATTTATATTGAAAGTATCTGACCTTCAAGGAATTCTTCATTGATTTACCTTTAATAATAAATTAAGCTTCCTTTCTCGTTTGAATGTGGTATTTTGTATATACAACTCGATTCTTCCCGTCACTTTGACCTGGCTGTTATCCGGCAAGTGAACAAAGCACAATTGTTACTTTATTTCTTTATTTTAAAAAATGAAAACGATATATATCTTTTGGCATAATTTTGGCATGTTTTTAGTCCACAAAGGATATGAGTGTTGGGTAAGATGTGTTAACTTCATTAGAAAGACAAAAAAGTAATAGATGTGATGCACATTGAAGCACCTGGCATGCAAATGATCTAAAGATAACTACAGATGTCTGAAAGGTTTATTTGACAATTTTGGTTATTCATTGTGTCTTATTGCTTTTTGTAGCTTTTTGTAGCGTCTCGATTACGGCATCCGAATTGTCAATGGTTCTTTTGCTCTGTTCGTTTTGTTAATTGTTTTCTACTAATTCAGATTTATAAAAATCGAAACGTTTTCATCGGCGTCATAATTGATTTGAAATTGTTTGGTTATTGTTATTTTTGTGTTCTAACTTGGCCGAATGCCGTATTTGGTTCAATAATGGCTAATCATGTACGTATAAATAAGTTCTAAATAAAAGATGTTTAAAGTACACTCATAGAAACCGGATACCGTTAGCATTTATGCCTACATTAAATCATTTATTTTCATTAAAGCATTAACTTAATATTCACTTCAATATGTATAAACCAATAGAAGTATCATTTGCAAACTAATGAAAGGAATACTGTCACAGTTTGTGTTTGTTTGTTTGTTTGTTAATAAGATTGTTTCAGGTATATATTTTCTCACGTAAAATGATTAAAATCAACGCTATCTCAACAGGAAAATAAATTTAGATACACACACTAAGCCTATGCTCTTGTATTTCTACAATTTTGAAAATTCGAAAAATGCGATAATGAGAGATAAGAATCCAATCCGAATTTTCATTTTTCCCACCAGGACGACATTTCTCCTGGCAAAAATTCGCCCGAACAACTTTTTTAATCTATTTTAATAAGACAAAAATAAAATGATATATATTTCAGCAAAGCATTTCTAGTTTACCTTAACACTATCATGTGAAATGTTTTTAGTATTTAAAACACTTAAAGAGTAGCGAAGTTTGCCACATTCATCTTGGTGCAAATATTTTCTGGTGACAATATAGATTGACAAAAAGACTACAAAGAGTAATATGCTCTTGTTGACAAATTTTATTTCATAAAATCTATCGTTTGAACAAGCGCATTTGTTTGTAAATCTTAATCTTCTGTCCGACTCGTCAACAGTTTTCAAACTCTCGTCTAAATTCATTTTTAAGACATTTGCGTTCAAATGTATGAAAATATGATAACCATACTAACAGTTGTACTTGAATTTCTTCGTACAGGACCAGCAAAATAAACTGTGTCAGACACTTTCAATCCACTATACATTCTATGTAAATGCTGCGACGGTTTTCAACATCGATTTGTTGTAATTTGCATTTTCATATGTGAATATCTAGGTTTATTGACCGTTCAATTCATTATCTTACATAGATACAGTGAAGTCAATCCTGATTACGCTACTGCTTTGATTTGATATTGAGAGATACAAGATTACCTTTAATATTTATAGAGACATCTTTATCAGTTATTTAGATTGAACGCCTTTCAATATCAATGTAAATGACATGATGGACAATTAAAATATAATGAACATACGAGTATCAATTCACATACAGAATGATTCTTACTTAAGAACATATTAACACTTTTCTAGTTTTGTGTTTTATTTAGTTTAAGGATAAACATAGTTTTGCAATAATCCTAAATTGTTTTTGTGTTGTATTAAATGACGTAGAATAGTTATATTCAGGCACACTAAAAATGTTACCAATGCGATACTGTTCATTTTAATCATTTTTTTTGTACCAGGAATGATTATTTTACGAAATGCATAGAGATAATTTGATATCCAACAAACGTACTCCTGTACCATATTGGGAAAATACCCTTTTTGGACAAATAGCAAAGCCACATGTCAAATTGATTCAAAGAATTGTGACTAACAAGTTCATGTCATTAATGATAAATATCATAACTCTTATAACTCGTCTTTCATTAATTTATGATTCTTACCATGCTGTTACGAAATTTGTATTTTTGTTTTAAAACTCATGTACGATTGTAAATAAAGAGACAAACGAATATTCTATATCGATAGCAGACAACCTGGTGTAAAACATTCACTTTTAATTGCATATAAAGGCCGTGACAGTTAACATCATGAAACATTTTAGTTTTAAGAAAATCACACATAAACTTTATGAATTGAACTTCAAGAGAAAATTTGAATTATAATGAATAAAATTTAATGTATATTTTTACACAGGTAATACTTATACTTTTGAGTTCGTAAATATTCCAGCATCACCATTGCCTTTGTACAATATAGTTATTACATATACCAATACTATACTTAAATATAAATGAAATTAATTTCCTCATTAATTAATTTATTTTTGGTAGAAATATGTGTTGTCAAAACGAAAATGTTGAAACTGACAAAAATATATTACACAACATCACCGACAAAAATAATATCCAGCAAATCCAGTATGTTTTAGCAATCATATTAATAATTAAAGTACAGAATATACCTCAATTCAAGCTTTTGTGAATGTGATATAAGCTGGTATAACTTTATAAAAAAATATTTTAATCAAGTAAACCAGTATTTTTCACAGTTTAACTCAGAACGAACTTTACCGTCTCTCGAATCAAATTATAACTGTATGCGTTTTCACAGGGGATTAATTATTTTTGTGAAAAAGCTATGCTCAATATAAATTACTTTTATAAAAACTAAGAGATCAAAATTGCTTTCTTTGGAATTAATTGGAAATTTTCAATCTCTTCAGGAAAATGTAAACAAATTAGAAACCGTTTTTCCTTTTGGGTTATTGCTGTTACTTTCCAATAGTTAAGGTAAACTAGCTCACATTATTTTAAGTATGTAATTTCTTTCTAAAGTCGGTGTCCTTTTTTTGTAACGATATCAAAGTAAACAGTTAGGTATACTTTTTATTTTGCCACGGTCATCATAAAATTATTTAGTAATGTATTCTCATTTTAGCATTAAATATGTATAATTCAGACTGCCTTTAACAGCAGTCTTTTATATACTATACATATAAAAAAGGATAGGAAAAAAGAAGTAGTGTTTTTGACATTTTGAACTGTACATTGTTTGCATAAGATGTTCCATTGCTGATAGCAGTTGGCCTAAATGCCTACTGGTATTAATTTCTTACCTTAAATAATTTAATATATTTATCAGATTTGTAATGGTACAGCGAGGCATTTTTTAGATTCCTTAGACATATGATATATCTCACGATGCCAAAGATAGTGTACACATTTATAAGTTAGCCTTGTCATTCATGACAAGAAATGCTCAACAAAAGATTAATAGACAACTTTGAATTGGATGTATTTCAAAATTAAAAGCATTTTTGTTTAGCTTAAATAAATAATTAGCCTATTGACGTAAACATGCTCATCACATTAAATTATTCGAAGACAGCTTAAAGTATGTGATAAATGTCATAATTAATAGACCACTTAAATCAACATACTTCTTTATGTGTGGCTGCATGTGAACATGGTGCATTTCAGTGAACAAAGATGATATTACGTATATTGTGTGAGACAGAATTCTTAAAGGAACAGGAACATTCAATAACACAATAATATGATTCTAGAGTTAATACATTGATGTAATATATTTTTCCCAAGTTAAGGCGTATCAGAATTGGAATAATTTCGATGATGACGAATTTCTATACATTTTATATATAGATGCTTTGTTTATTCGATTAAATAAAAAATGAATCAAAAGCGATGAAGTTCAATATGTTTATAAATTTTTAAAACAAGAAATTTTTATTTTTTGAAGAGCGTATCGATATTTCGTTTTCAAAAAGTGTTGCGTAATTGATTATGTTGTCAATCTAAGTTATTTTTCATACTACAATTCTGTTGACATATGCATGACATGAATGCAAACGCTGAAGTGCGTTTACTGAAGTCAATTCCTAACATGTCATTCATACAATCGACGAAACGAAAAAAAAACAGTCAGTGTTTGTTTCAACGTTGACCTTTTGTTTGCACTAACAGAATCATTAAATAGGTTTCTTTATGAAATACAACTCAACGATGTCTTTATTAATGTATAATTGAAACCTATATCTGTACGGTTTGAAACTTGTTTAAACAAAGTTTTCTTTCACAAAAATCATTATTTATCAAAAAGATGGTCATTCAAAAACACTTAAAACTTGATCAACATTTTTGTGAAGCAGCTTTTTATTAAAAAAGAATCCATATAATACATATGCTTATATCTTATTTCAATATTTGAAGTAAGAGAATTAGAAAATATGCCTATTATAAACCTATCTACTACATGAGTAGCCGCTAATAATCCCTTAAAATATGAAATTTAATTCTAAAACCAGGAGCTCGCTCGAAATCAGTAACACACACAAGATGTTTATTTGATTATCTATATAAAGATAGTTTTGACTCGTTGTTACTGACATTGGATATGTAAATGCACTGGATGAAGTATAAAATAATATCAAGAGTTCAAACCCTAAAGCATTTAATGTAGTTCGGTAAATAAAATATCTTCGGCAGATTCATTTTGATGGAAGGCAAGAACACTTTCCATAACTCCTCTTTATTTTGAGATATTTGTATTTATTTCTCTGAGGGCGATTATTATTTATCATAGACTTTGATGATAGAAAATATTTGCTTACGGGAATATCAAAAGTTACAAATTTTCTTCTATCAATTTCACAGAGTTGATTTCATCTCAAAATAATTGTTGTTTAACAGACAATGAAAGATTCTTCTTGGGGTTTGTTTAAGAAAATTGAGTGCGGCTGGTTTTAATAAATGTATTTTTAAATTCGGTGAACACTTAAAAGCTATAATTCACAGATTTCTCTTTCTGTTTTAGTCGTCAGATGCATCACCAGCGTATGAAGCTTTAAAAAGTTCAGAATTAACAGAACAATTATGTGTATTAGTTGTCAATGCAACTTTTGTAAGTAGCACGAATTGCAAAAAAAAATATAAAATACTTTTACACATATAATAGAAAAAGCTAGTAACAGCAGATTTTGTTACATTTATCAACATAAACATTCTAAACTGAGTTCTTTTCCATTTGACTGATTTCGAAAACCTTGTCTTTCGTGCACCTGCATACTATTTCCAGACAATTACGACTGAACCTTAATGTTTACAGCAGCAATGAATATCCGCTTATTCAAATAGGCAGGGGTTCTGATTTGTAATCGCCGGTTACTTCATCGGGTCAGGTAAAAATTCTGCATAACAATTTGTTTATCCCGGACTGGTTAATTGTCTCAAATTGCCGATTCAGATATCATGTACGATTAGTAGTCGGCCACATGAGAGACACTTGGTAATTAATGGTTAGTTATCGGTGGATCGACATCAAAATATGATCATAAATAGGTTGAAATTGGCGTAAACACAAGGCGAACACAAACGCACAATTTAAAGGATGAAACAGTGTAACATACTTTATTTAAGAAATGAACGGTTATAAATGAATTAACATGGCTTTTAACATCCGTCTATGTTGATTATATAAGAAAAACAAAGATAAGATATACTTGCTAAAATAATACAACAGGATCCACAGGGCTAGGAAAAATAACAATCTTATTTTACAAATGAATTAATACCGCATATATAGTCGGTCTTTGTAATGTTTTGTAGTATGCGGCTTCTTAACAAGGAAATGTCTGTCTAAAATATGACTTTTCATTGCAAGACCTCCAGTTTTTACTTTTTTAAAGTTAACGTCGTATTATGTCTTAATATCTGTGTGATTTTAAAGTCTGTATAATTAATAAAATATATATACATCAATTGTTAATATTAGAAGTAGTACTCCATAAACATCTTTATATGTGCTCACAATCAAAGGATAGACAAAGATTAAGAGGGGTACTTCAGTCATTTTACTTGATAATTGAACTGTTATTTATAGAAGTATAAGATCGTATATTGTCAAATGCACGGACTTCTTTATCTATTTCAGTTTATAAAAGTACAATTACCATAGGTATAAATGCCATAATTCAATTTGCTTATTACTATAATAATTCCTAACTGAAATTCTGTAAAGTAGACATTAATATTTCAAAGTAAATGTTATTAAGTTTTTTTGTAATTATATAATTGTATTATACAATGTAGAACATCTTCAAGAGATAGTCAAAAATACCATCAATATTCTGTACATTTACACAGTATATTTCTTCAATATATCTTCAATAAAGTAATTTTAATGCTCTTTATTTGATTTTTTATTTTGACGAATTTTGAACGGAAAATAGGAGATCGGCGTCCATCTTTAACACTTATATAAACACGTATTTGTTTCTCATTTCACTTCATTTCAACATATCACACGGATACCAGAGATTATTTTGCAAACTTGCTTTTAGTTGAGCTGGTTTATATAATTTCTATATAGAATACCGAAACCGCAAAGCAATTCATCTCAATCTTTCTTATTTTTACATGTCAATCAGAAAAGCTCTTTATCTAGACTGATAAAGAACATTTCCAAGTAATAGTTATTAAAGATGGCAAATAAAGTAAATATAAAATCAGAATAAACAAGTTCGTTAGACACCTGGTGTATATTTTAATATATATTGAAACAATAAAACATGCTATAATTTTCTTTGTCGAAGAACAAAAAAGAAAATATCAATATCTCGTTGCATAATGTGTTTCATTCTGGTATATTTCACAAAACGGCAATAAACTTCACTTAAACTATTTCATACTGACCACGATTTTTATTTTTATTGTCTTTGGAAGTAATCTGAACGGCAATTTTACAAACTAAACTTTTATGTCTATGCTAAACATAGACATTTTTCTAAATTGGTAAGGAAATGTGTCAGTTATTTGATATTCATCTTGATAGTAAAGAAAGTAAATAAATCAGAGAAATATTGAGTGCAAACTTTAAATAACCACACCATTGTCCTACTTTGATTTTGTTTTCGTACAGTGTCTTATGGTCAATAACACTACACCTTAGTATCAGCTTGGAAAGAAAAGAATTGTGACAAAAAGTTACTTTATTCTTAAAGTAGATGTTTTACTTCACAATATGTCAACAAGACATGCATTGAAGTAATGACAATTACAACTAAAGAAAATAAGTATCAAAAGTATTTAAGCTATAACTTATTTATCTTAATTTCGTTTCATATCAATTGTTATTTTTTCTTTCTTAAAAAACATTTTCTACACAATGAAGTATCTAATACATGTAAAAGGAACTTAAATTATTTATTACAGCTATTCTAAAAGTTCTTCATCATCAAAACCCAATTGATATAGCTTAGAAATGTTATGTTGAGCATTTTCCTAGCACAGGCTTGTCTCTAAGCTATTTCTGTATACGATTAAAAGTCTTGAAATGACAGCTGATTTCCAAATTTGTCTAGATTTGTCATATCATTTGGTATAAAAGTAGAAACAAACAACATTATTGATTTAATATATATATATATGTAACCGAAATATACAACTTACAATGTTCTACAACGTTATACCTTTTGCAAAAGGTTATATAAAAATGACCATACTGAAGCACTAAAATTCGTCTCCAAATTGATAACTGACATAAGCAGGTACTTTATTCATAACATTCAAATTATTTTAAAATGATTGAAAACAGAAAAATAGGAATGGTTTATTTTTGAGAAAAACCAGATGTGTATTATTTTGCTTCAATCAAACTTTAAATTACTTTTTATTTGATACATTTAGAACGAATACAAAATGTTATCGATTAGTGACTTTTATTTCTTTTCGCAAAAGTTAAATGATATATCTTCAGCATTTATGAATAATTGTTATATGCGTTCATTTGATGTTTGGCAATGTACTTACATTCTTACATACTTATATGAAAAACATTTATCTATAAAAATACAGGGTGAATATTGATCACAACTGAACACTAGAAATCAGCTTGGTGAATCTTCTTATAAGTTGATTAAATTATACTAGATGTTGACAAAGTAATCCTGTAATAAGACCCTTCATATGATATCGGCTAATAAAGCATCCTCCGAAATGAAATATTGACATTATTCCTTATATTAAGAGAACTGATAGTTCAAAATGAACTTACCATCCCTTACATGCATACGGTTAATCTGTACGCTAATATGACAAAGCAAATGTCGTAATTGCTACTTCCATGACGATTATTTACTTTAAAGAAACACCTTTATATTCAAGTGTATCTGACTTTCTTATATTAATTATAATTGTATATAGGTGCAGATTTTAAGGTAACGTTCGGAGAATTTCTCTCTTTTTCTTTTTTAAAAACAAGTTAAGTTTTAATTATAAATTGATTTTTATTTTGTTATGCAACGTCAAAAAGTAAACACAACGTTGTGGAGAATAAAAAAATCATACACCTAACATTGATTGGGTAGGCAATTTGATCTTTATATTACAAAATTGACATAATTTCACAATGTCTGGTGCGTGCATACAAAACATGAATCAGCTTTTAATGTATGCATTTCGATAAAAAAATACAGAAATATGATACTTAAACGTACATTTTTATGTGAATATATTCATAATTCCTCACAATACAATACAAAATGTAAATTATATTTTGTTTAATCATACATGTCTACCAGGAGGCAATCAAGCATTCGTTTTATCACCCTATGCTTATATATCTATATATCATGTAATATATCATTGTGTCTAAAAACAACGCTTAGCATGTTAAATAGTATCGCTTACTATAATAAAACATTGTACAAGCGTGTATTATCAATAAATATTAGAATACTCAACGGACTAAAATTACTTTTTAGAGATTATTTTTACTCTTCAATGTAAGTCTATATTAATAGATTGTGCAAATAATTACAGAACATCCATTAACTCTGTTATTATCTGTGTTTGCAAAATAACAAAACTCTAATCGTGCTAGTAATTGCACCAAATAGTGATTTTTAATTTAATTCTGCGCATTTTCCGTTTTAAGAGCCTTGGTTTATTGATGTAAGATGTTCATATTTTTCACCTCAATAAAGCCATATAAAGGATCGCTATTGCTTCAGATTAATTATTTGTACAATATTGTTTTATCTATCAACGCAACAAAAGTAATAACTTGAAATAATTTCTTAAAATAAACGAAAGAAAATACTCTCATTCAAGACATTTCACTTTGTTTTTCTAAACGAAAAAAATCAAACATCATTGTCAAAATGAAACTGGGAAACATCAGTCATTTAAATCAATCAAATGCTCATTCGATGTTGTTTTTTTTTATTAAACCATAACAATTGATAAGGTGGATAACTCGATAGCCAAATTGCGAACAAAAAAAATTAAAACTTCATACTTTTGTGAATAACTATCGGGTTTAAAAAAGACAACCAAAGTATCACCATCATTTATAATGCTACCAATATGAAGAGTGTTAAATCCTTGACACTTCAAGTGAAGCTTTCAGGAATACTGCTGTGACAAAGGCCAAATAGTGTTGATGTTTTTAGTTTTATAATTGAACAGTAACGATAACCCATATGAACGTATTCCTTACTTATTATGCAAATAATGGAACACTAATTAGGTGGTACTTTCTGGAAACACATCCCGCTTTTGTTTCAGAGATTAATTCTATTCTTATCAATATGGGATGTTCAATTTTATCTCCATATAGATTTCTCAATGGAAATTAGTATCGATTGCTCGCAGCAGGAATGTCACATCTAGTATAACTTACATTTTATATCCAATACCGGAAATAATCTGGATTAGGCAGTAATGTGATTCACAATATCTTTATAAATGTTTCCAAGTTCTTTAATCTTTATAAATGCTAGCCTTGTCAAGAACGCTAAATTTCGCACGAACATGTCAAGCTCAGCATGTTTTCATTTTATATAATTGCATGAATGATGTTCAAAGGATATACAACCATTGGTACCGTCTATAATAGGTAGGTATGATGAGATTGAAATTCATACTTTGTTGAGTACAATACTGAATTATATTAAACGAGTACAATGTTGTCAAACCTATATAAGACGAGGTGCTAGTCGTGCCTGATATAGATATTACAGCTGTGTACTAGTTTTAAAAACAATCGGCATTATTCTATTTATTTCACACCATAATTTAAGCGTCCAAAGAATACTTTATCTATGTACTATAACTTTCAGACATGAATACAATCAGTGGTATTCTTGAAAGTACAATATAATGTAATAACTAACACTTTAGCATTCTTAAGGAGGAAGGTCTTTTTCGGCAGACAGAAATCAACAGAGCAAATTTAATATCTTTAAAAATAGCGTGTCAATAAATTTGAATATACACAGCTTGTTTTTGAGCCTTAAATACCAAATATATGCCATACAAATGAAAATTTTCAAGAGTATGATATCAAACTTTTCGAGGTTATACTAGATATCAAGATATCACAAACATGCTTACATTCTATAACATTCTTTTAGGAGAGGCAATGTTATTTGGTTAAAGATCAATGAAAGCTATTAACAGTGCATAGAATAAATAAGCAACTCTAAATATTTCAACACAGGGACTATCTACAGTACTGATACAGTAATAGTCGAAGTGAGGATGGAAATGGTTTATACTATCTATATACTTATATGTTTTCTCAGTTTGTTGTTACCCTAGATAATTTCTTGAAACTTTTTTTTGAAATGTTTACCGTAACACAGAATGCTGGTTATTTATACATTTTACATCAGTCGTGTATGATGAATGAAGCATGAATATCAGTCAAATATAAATTATCATAATTATAATGTAATTTTACATGAAAAGTCTTTGAAATTCTAAGAATGCATAATTGATTTACCTTTAATAATAAATAAAGCTTCCTTGCTCGTTTGAATGGAGTATTTAGTGTATACATAACCCGATATTTCCAATTACTGTGACCTGGTTGATTTCGCCACGTAAAAAAGCACAAGTGTTACTTTGTTTATTTATATTAAAAATGAAACCGATATGAAAAAAATGGCATAATTTTGGCATGAATTTTGTTAACAAACGATATGAGTGTTGGGTAACATATGTTTAGTTCATTACCAAGAGAAAATAGCATAAGATATGGTGCACATTGAACCAACCGACATGCACGTGATTAAAAAATAACTATCTGAAAGGTAATATTACCAACATGATCTGAATTTTAAGACTTTTTTTCAATACTTCTAGACTTCTTGGTTAATCATGATTTCTTATTGCTTTTTGTTGATTCTGTTTATGTTATATCATAGCATTTAATTTAGTTATAATACACGATACAGATGACATTACTATAGAACAACATATGCGTCCTGATTTTGGCTTCCGAATTGTCCATGGTTCTTTTAATCTATTCGTTTTGTTGATTGTTTCCTACAGACTCAAATCGGAAAGAAATTGTTTTGTTTTTTTTTTGTTCTAACTGGGCTGGATGACGTATATTGGCTAATCACGTACATATTATCATTATTTCCATTCAAGCATTTACTTTCATCCTTAGATACCTGTTGAAATATCTTATGCCGACAAATGAAAGGAATGCTGTCAAAATTTCTTTAAATTCAGGTATATATTTTCTCACGAAAAATGATTAAAAGCACTGGCAAATAGATACACATTAAACCATGCTGATGTATTTCTACAAATATTCGAAACATGCGATCAGAACAAATGTATAATGCGTGAGCAATTAGAATTTTCATATTCTCTCCCAGACAACATCTTATAGCAAAAATCCGCCCGGACAACTTTTTCTAATATATTTTAAAGGAAAAAATGTTACAATAATGTAAAATTCTGTAAATTATTTTTAGTTTACCTATAAATTGTTTTAAGTGATAAGGATACTTCAATGGTAGCAGCGCTTGCCAGAGTCCTTTTGTTGTAAAGACTTTCTGTGACAATATTGGTTAAAAAACTGTACATACATGTAACAATATGCATGAAATGACAATTTTTATTTGATATAATCTATTGTTTGAACAAGAGAAATCAAGATCTTAACAGTTTTACTTCGTTTTGATGACATTTATGTAATTATGATAATCACAATATTTCAAATACGTTAACACTTGTACCCGTACATCTTCGTGCAAGACGACGAGCAAAATACATTGCGTCAGACACTTTAAATCCAAGATGATTCTTCAATATACATTGTATGAAAAGGCATCGTTTGCATTAGTCTTCAACATCGATTTGTTGTAATTTGCGTTGTCATTCCTGAATGGATGTTCAATTCATTGTATTAGATATGGTGAGGTCAATCATGATTATTCTTCTGATATGATTTGATATTGAGAGATACAAGATTACTTTTAATATTTATGGTGACATCGTTATCATTTATTTAGATTGAACGCTTTTCAGTATCAATGTAAATGACATGGAGGACAATTAAAAGATAATTAACATACGAGTATCAATTCACATTCAGAATGATTCTTACTTAAAAGCATAGCAACACTTTTCTAGGTATTCGAAATATTTTATCAAGTTTAATCATTTATTTTTACGCTGATCTATCATTTTTTGTTTTATTTAGTTTAAGGATAAACAAAGTTTTACAATAATGCTAAATTGAGTTGGTGTTGTATTAAATGATATAGAATATTGTTATATTCAGGCACACTAAAGTGTTATATCAATTCGAAACTTTTCATTTTAATTTTATAGTTTTTTTTTTGTACCAGGAATGATTTTGTATGAAATGCATAGAAATTATTTGATCTCAAAACATACTCCTGTACCATAATAGGAAAATACACTTTTTTGGACAAACATGTTTGTAAAGAAATACGTCAAATTGATTTAAAGAATTGTAACTTTACGAGTCCATGTCATTTAAGATTAGATAGATATTATAACTCTGATAACTCTTCTTCTTTTATTAATTCATGACTTTGTATCTGCTGTTATAAAATCTACATTTTTGTTTAAAACTCATGAAGACACAAACGAATGCTACATTGATAACAGACAACCCGGTGTAAAAACATACCTTTTTAATTTTATACTTAGGTCGCCACAGTAAACATCATAATACATTTTGATAGCTTAGTGTTTAAAAAAATCACTTTATGGATTAAACTTCTAGAGAAAATTTGAAGTTATAATGAACAAGCAATCATCATAGTATTGCAAGCAATCCTTTAGTCCCCCATCGGTTAGAATCCCATCAACATTCTGAAGGGCCATTTAGCCATTCATTTACGTTTCAATTGTTTTCTTTTTTAAGACAAATTCTTTAAAAGTTATCACTAGAAACAGTTATTATGAACAGACAGACTGAAGGACACTCTAAAGTTATTTTTTAAACATACCTGTTGCCAAAATATAACATTTTTAAAAGCAAAATTCTTATACTAACTCTTGAAATAAAGATCCAAGATGTCATACATGATGTGAATGTAACAGAGAACAATTAGTAATTTCAAGCTGTTCATAAAGAATGATTATTCTAACTTTGAAGTAAAAGAAAATTTAAAGAATGAATATGAAGAATTTCAAAGTTTAAGTAGGAGATAATTATGGAAATATTGAATGCTAGATTTATAAACCTTGTCATATTATAATGATGTGGGAGTTTGAAGTAAATCCTAAATGTAATGAGGAAGTTGGAGTAAAATATGCAATTTCTCGAAAAATATCTAAGTTCAAGGGGGACATAATTCTTGAAATAGTCTTGCTAGAGTATTGAACCTTCTCCCAAATGATTTGAGTGATAATAAGAAACATATATATGAAGTTTGAAGAAGATACATTAAGAAATAAAGAAGTTATTAAAAAACACATTTTTTTTTAAATGTAAGTTCAAGAGAGGCAATTCTGATAATTTTTGTGCTAGAGTTGGAACCTTGTCACATATGATGTGGTTGATGACCAGAAACTTGTGTTTTAAGTTTGAAATAAATACCTTAAGAAATAAAGAACTTATAGTGAAAAAGCCTAAAAACAAGAATCAGAAATCTTGACGAGGTTGCCGACGTTTGTTAAGTATGACAGCTCTCAATATAATCCCTATAGTCAAGATTAAAATGATGAGTATTATTTCCATTCTACCATCTATCCATATTTTACGTTTCATAAACAATTTCAGCTTTATTTGACTAAACACAAATATTATTATATTTGCCATGTTTAAGCCTATTTGTTGCCATTGGCAACCATTTTTTTTTCAAAATAGGTGAAAAGAAAAAGACATGCATAATCTCCATACTCCCATCTACCGATATTTCAAATTTCATAAAAAATATTTCCAGTACTTTTTGCATTATCACTACATCCAGTTTATGTGTAAAAGTTGCCATATTTTCAGTCTATTTGTTGCCATAGCAACCAGCATTTTCAAAATAGGAAGAAAAGAAAAAGACGTGCATTATATCCATACTGCCATATATCCATATATTAAGTTTTATAAAAATATTTTCAGTACTTTTTGCGTTATCACTGGATCCAGTTTATGTGTAAAATTTACCATATTTTTAGTCTATTTGTTGCCATAGCATCCAGAATTTTCAACATAGGAAAAAAAAACGTGCACAATCTCCAAACTGCAATCTATCCATATATCAAGTTTCATAAAAATATTTTCAGTACTTTTTGCGTTATCGCGGGATCCAGTTTTGTGGACGGACGGACGCACTGATGGACAGACGGACGGACGGACAGACAGACGGAGGGTAAACCTAAAGTCCCCTCCGGTAAACCGGGAGGGGACTAATAAATGTATTTTTACACAGGCAATATTTATTCTTTTAAGTTCGTAAATATTCCAGCAAAACTATTGCCAATGTACATAGTAATCATATTATAGTAATTACATATGGCAATACCTTGCTTAAATACTAATGACAATCCTTTCTTTCTGAGTGGAAATATTTGTGAACTGACAAAACATAAATGTTTAAAATATAAACTTTAAAAAACATTACACATCATCACAGACAAAATAATATCAAGGAAGTCCAGTATGTTTTAGCAATCAATCATATGAATATCAAAAGTACAGAGAACACCTCAATTCAAACTTTTAGGAATGTGATATAAGCTGGTTTAACTTGTTCAAATTTATTTTTAATTAAGTATACCAGTATTTTGCACGGTTTAATTCAGAACTATATCATCTCTCGAATCAAATTATATCTGTATTTGTTTTCAAGGGGGGTTTATCATTTTTTGTGCAAAAGCTATGATCAATATAAATGACTTTTATAAAAACAAAGACATCAAAATTGCTTTCTGTGGAAGGAATACAACAAGATAAAATGGAAATTTCCATTCCCTTCAGGAAATGTAAACTCCTATTGGGTGATTGCCGTTAGTTTTCAGTAGTTTGGTAAATAAGGTCGCATAATTTTAAGTCTGTAAGTTATTTCATAAAGTCAGTGTAATTTTTTTTTTGGAACGTTACAAAGTAAACAGTCAGCTATATTTTTTTTGCAACGAGCTAAATTGAAACGATGAAATAATAAAGTAATGCATTTCGAAGAATATTCATCATTTTAGAATTTAAATGCAGTCTGCCTTTAACAATTGTCCTTTATATACATTTTATTTTCGAAAAATAAAAACAAAACACTTAGTATTTTGACATGTTGAATTTTACAGTTTTCATATTAGATGTTCCATTGATGATAGCAGTTGGCATAAGTGCCTATTGGTATTAATTTCTGACCATTAATAATATAATACATTTATCAGAATTGTGGAGGTCTTGTCAGGTATTTTGTAGATTCTTTAGACATATTATTTATTTCAACTCCTGGCAAAGATAGCGTGCACATTTAAACATTAACCTTATCATTCATGACAAGAAATTCTAAACGATCTAATGCTAATTTTTTGAGAAGCGTCAATAAATAATTAGCCTATTGACGTAAACATGTTCATCACATTAAATTATTCGAAGAATAATTCCACAGCTTAAAGTTTATGATAAATGTCAAAATAAATAAAGAGTTTAAACTGAATTCTTAATGTGTGGCTGCATTTCAGTGGAAAAAAGATGATATCACGTAAATTGTTTGAGACGACTTCTAAAGGAACAGGAAAACGTATCCCTATGCACAAACATTCAACTATTACGCAATAACATGAATCTAGAATAATATATTGATGTGAAATATATTTTTATACTCTATGTATATTAATAAAGTCGTATCAAAATTGGAATAAATTCAATCTTGATGATTATCAATACAGTTTATATATCCTTCAAAAAATGCTTTGCTAATTTGATCTAAATCGGCAAGAAAATAAAATTAAATTATAAGCGATAAAATATTTAATAACATGTTTAAGACAAGATATTCTATAGCGTATCGGTATTTCATTTAATTGTCCAAAAGGTGTTACGTAATTGATAATTATTTTCAATCTAAGCTATCATTTTTGTTACGAAACGTTTTTTTTCATATGCATGAATGAAAGCGCTGAAGATTTTTGTGCAAATAAAACATCGCTTGTGTACTTAAAATAGCGCATTCAACATCCGAATGATGAAATTTAGTAAACTGGAAGTCATTGCCTAATACGTTATCCATATTACAATTGACGAAATGAAAATTAGAGTGTTTGGTGAATGCTGACATTTAGTTTGCACTAACAGTAAATACGTTTACTTATTAAATAAAACTGGACATGACTTTGTATTTCATACGAGTCTTTTAATAGAACAGAAATAAACAGAATTTTATAAACAGACTTATACATATGTACATCGTCTTGTTAACAAAATTTTATTAAACATAGACCAATGGCAGGTAAAAAAACGAACAAGTTATACACAACTTTTGTAGATAAGAGGACAAACTTTATGCAAGAAGATGATAATAATTCAATTAATGCCCCGGTCACATATTCACGGATAATGCCAAGGAAGAGCTACGGATTAGTACGGAAATGTGAAATTCCGTAGTCCGCTACGGTTCCAGGACGGACACACAACGGTATGAGTACGGATTTCGACGGATTTACCACCAAAAGCACCGGGAGAGACACGGATTGTTACGGACCGACACGGTTTGATACGGAGCGACACGAATCAGGACGGACGCACTACGGATACACTACGGTCTGCTACGGTATAAGCACGGGTTAGTACGAATAAGTACGGTCTGATACGGAGAAGAACGAATTTGTACGGTTAAGAACGAATTGCCACGGATCTATACGAACCTATTATATCCGTCCACAATATTTGTCGCATGCTAAATGTCTCACAATAATAGAACACTTAGAAAACGAATTGCAGAGTTCAATGATTTTGGCGGAAAGGATTCGGCCTCATCGCGTCCGACCCCCGAGACATATCAGGTCCGATTATATTTCTTGAAGGACGCCGGATCCTCAACAAGTTCGGCCATGAGAGCCTCATACTAAACATGATGGTGTCTTCGTAAAAGCCCATCTCTAATCAAACATCCCCTCTGTCTTCTCTTACCTGATTAGATATGGACTAGTAATCATTAATGAAAAATGTTGATCAATACTGCTTCTCTTTTGATTTTAAAATGTGCTGCTCATTTACAATTACATTAATTATCGTGAATGTTTATGTTTTAAGAATATGTAAAATGCTTGTTAATTAATCTTAGTATCACTCAAGGGCCAGCGTCCGAGGCTTATGAGAAACTTCGTTTTGATGCTTGTTAATTAATCTTAGTATCACTCAAGGGCCAGCGTCCGAGGCTTATGAGAAACTTCGTTTATGTACATATTTACTCCAATTTCACAATTCAATGTTTTGTAAAATATGTAACATTTAAATGTAATTATATTACTTATGCATTGTTGTACGATATTAACATATTTTTTTACCTCTATGCATGTCATCAAGCAGCTCGACCACTGCCTCGATCCGTATTCTGAGCCATATCATTTATTGAATGTTCACACAAATATCTGTTTTTAGCAAGCAGGAAAAAATGCATGATAATTAATTTATCCGTACTAAACAGTGGTGGACCGTACCATTCCGTACCGTTTCGTGATGCAACGCAATAAACCGTAAAAGACCGTGCTAATCCTTGCCTCTCCGTAGTACAGCGTATTACGATCGTGGCTTTCCGTGATAATGCCGTATTAATCCGTATTAAAACCGTAGCTTATACGTAGGGTAACCGTACACATACGTAGTTCTCCGTACCAAACCGTGGACAAGTTGGGGCCTACGAATCAGTACGGACTAGAACGGTTTTCGTACGGACCAGTACGTATCAGTACGGTTTAATACGGACTAATAGGGATACGCTACGGTTGATTTTTCCGTAGCAAATTTTTGTGCATGTTCAAAAATTGTCAAGGATTGCTACGGATATACAAGGACTACTACGATTGATCACGGTTACAATACGGAGAGCTACAGACCAGTACGAGTAACTACGGACGATGCCGGAATTAATCCGTGGCTCTTCCGTAGGCGTTTTCCGTGAATATGTGACCGGGGTATTATGTTAAGAGTTAATGATTGTGTTTCTCAACGATAAAGATTCTTTTTATTATTGTAAATAACATTAACAAATTTTTCAGTACCAACATTATTGAACTGTCTGTGTTTTGCATGAAGCACTAAAGGCAGAAATATATTCTATGAAATTGCAAACAAATCTTGATCTTCGTGACAAGTAAGTGAAAACAGAGCACTGTAATCATATTAAACATTGTTTAATCAAAACAAAATGATTAAAAGGCGCCAGTTTTCATTTCTAAGAACTGATACCAAATTTAATGAATAATGAGAGTTATAATCAATTAAAATATTTAATTTTTCTTCAGGGCAATTGAAAATTTTAAAAAAAAAAAATGAAATAAATATAACATTCTTTTTGAAATTTTGGGAAAATTTTAAACAAAACGTGTTTTAAACTTTTTCAAAAATTTTTTTTTTGCAAAATATTTTTATTTTTTTCTAAACACTAAAATAATCTCATTTTAAAGCAACATTTTATAAGAAAATCCAAAAAAACATTTCTTTTTTGTATAAATTTTTTAAAAAAATCCCCAATTTAGACCTATCTTTTTAAATAAATTGTTGGCTCATTTACGTATTTTAACTTTTTAATCAGTTTTTTATGAATTCAAACCCCAAAGTCAATCGGGATAAAAATTAAAAATAAAAAGGGTTTTGGCCCCGAAGACCCCAAAAATATTAATTATTTTCCGGAATTATTGGGGAAAAAAAAACATTGGCAGATTTTTTTGGGGAAAGAAACATTTTCTGTTGAAAAAGGGGAGACATTTGAATTTCTATGAGGGCGATTATTATTTATCACAGGCTTTGATGATGGAAAATAATTGCTTGCGGGAATATCAAAAGTTGAACGTTTTCTTTAAACAAATTAAGAGTATTGATTTAATGTCACAATAACTGTTGTTTATACAGATAATGAAAGATTCTTCTGCTTTGTAAAAGAAAAATGAGTGCGTCTGGTTTAAATGAATGTATTTTTTAAATTCGGTGAAACACCAAAATCGATAATTCACTGATTTACATTCTGTTCTTGTCAGGTACATCACCAGCGTATGAATATTAAAATAGTTCAGAATTAACAGAACAATTCTTTATAATTTATAAGTTGTCAATGTAACTATTGTAAGTTGCACGAATTGTAGTAAGATTGTGTACACTACTTTGACATATATAACGGTTATTACTTGTAAATGCGGTTTTCTGTGACATTTGACGTAAAAGCATTGTAAACCGAGTTTTTCTTCCATTTGATTTATTCGAATTACTTGTCTTTTGTACACATGCACAATATTTCTGGATATTTACGACTGATATTGATTGTTTACAACTATGGACGGTCAATCCTCTAAATGAAATAGGGAGTATTCGAATTTGTATTCCAGTGGTGGTCGCTGGTTCGTTCCAAGGGCGAGGTTTAAATTATACGTTATATTTTTTTTATCCCAGTCATTGATTTCAATGGTAACTTGTATCTAATTGCCGATTCAAGAATCACGTAGGATTAGTAGTCGGCCAAATGATGAGAAACTTAGAAATTACTTGCAGCTATCGTGGATCGACACCCAAAATATAATCATAAATGGGGTGTTATTTGCGTAAACGTCAGGCAAACACTCATGCTAAATTGAAACGATGAAACAGTTGTTAAATATTTGATAATACATGTGTATTTAATTTAAGAAATGAATAGTTAAAAAATAAATAAAACCTTTTAATATTGATTATATAAGTAAAACAAACATAGGATATACAACATGATGCACAGGGCTAAGAAAGTTATCAATCTTATCTCACAGCCATTTTGGTAACGTATATTTAATTGGTCTTTGTAATGTTTAAATAGTATGCGGCTTCTAAATGAGGAAATGTCTGTCTGTAAATATGACCTTTCAATGCAAGACCTCCAGTTGTTACTTATTATAATGTAAACGTCGTAATATGTCTACATATTTCTGTGATTTATTTTTAGTCGGTGTTATTAATGAAAAATATAGACATCAATTATTAATCATAGAAATAGTATTCGATAAACGTCTTTAAATGCGCTCACAATCAAAGGATAAACAAATATTAGGAGGGACACTGCAGCCATTTTACTTGATAATTGAATTGTTATTTATAGAAGTATAAGATGGTTTTTTTGTAAGATACACAGACATCTTTATCTATTTGAGTTTATAAAAGTACAATAACCATAGGTATAAATGGAATAGTTCTTTTTCCTTATTATAATAATAATAATAATTTCTAACTGAAATACTGAAATCAAAGTAAAGGCCATTATGTGCATTTGAAAATATATATTGTACTTTACAATGTCGAACATTTTCAAAAGAATGTCAAAAGTATCAAATTTAATTATATCGTTTTTTTAAATGTCATTTCTTTATTATTATAAACAGCTCAATATTTTTTATAACATAAAATGGTGTTTTTCTAAACATGAGGCTGTGTTGCCGTTGTTGTTGTTGTTTTCTGACAGTTGATGTTATAATTAAATAGAGAGAAATAAAGAATCATTGAAGAATGCACAAAGGATAAAAATTGAAAATGCTACAGGAGCCTGTTCATGAATAGGTCAATAACACTACATCTTATCCGCTATGGAAAACAACAACAACAACAAAAAACATTTTCACTGTATCTTAGCAGTCAAACATAATAATGTGTTAAAATAACATAAAGCTTTTTATGCACATTAAACACCATAAGGATTTTTCAAAAACATAAAAAGATGATGTAAAATTTTTTTTGAAAAAATCTATTCAAAAAATACCTTTTAGCACGGTGTTATTCGTGCATAATCATATTTAAAAAAATTATTGTTTTTTTCATTTTTTTATTGTTTTTACAAATCATAAAAATTGGGAAAAACATGCCAAAACAAATTAAGTCTACAGAAATAGCATCCCTTTTAAAGAGCAAGCCTCTTGTACCTCTTCAACATAACATTTTTAAGCTCACAATGGGGGTTTTAATGATTTGGATCGTTCAGAAAGCTGTAAGAAAATTCCCTTTTTTTATGTACGATTAGGAAAACATTTTAAAATTCTTTTTAGGGATTAGATACGGAGGGTAAAATAAAATTTTTTTAGAAAGGGAAAATGCAATTGATATCAAAAGTTTTGATAATGAATTATTGCTTAAATTATTTTGAACTTGTTTTTTATCATTTTGTACCAGTTAAGCACTGCCTACAATTAAAAAGCACTTTTAACAATTCAAAAAAAACAATATTTTTTTCAATGAACTACTTTTGCTTCACAGTATTTGTTTTAATTTTTATTAAATTTTAAAGGATATAACTAAGGGTTCTTTTTTTGACCAAGCAACCCCAAAATGGCCCCCCGCCTTTTCCTTTTTTTACCTTACGCCAAGAAAACCAAAAACTTTTACAAATTTTTCTAAATGGCTTCCGTTGAAAAGCTTAAAACAATTTTTTTTAGGCAGAAATCCCATTTCAAATACCATTTTAAAAAATGAAAGTAAACAATATCTTTAAAAAACCTAATACAAACTTTTAAGAATTAAATTAAAGTAATTTTTTTGAAATTTCTTGCCCCCTGGGGAAAAGTTTTAAAAAAATTTTCTAACTTTACGTTTTGAGGAAAAATTTCCTTTAAATAATTTTGATAAAAAAACCCAAAAACTACCATAAACCATTTCAAAAAAATAAAGTATGAAAAAATGTGGTTATTTAAAAGTTTTTTACTCACTAATTTTTTATTTTTTTTCTTTCTTTTCCAAGATAACAAAAATAACGACAATTTTTTACCCAATTTTAGAAAAAAATTTTTTTTTTAACAGGACATAAAAGGGAAAAACGCCGTTAATTTTTACCAAAGTCAATAAAAAAAAATGGCTGTAGAAAGAAAGGGAAAATTTTGCCATTAGTTTTTGGTAACTTTGAAATTTTCCCGAAAGAAAGACTTTATACAACATGACTTTTATATTTTCTATTTAAAAAGAGAATTATAGCAATACTTATTGATTTTGTTATCCATAAATATACACAAGGTGTGTAACAAACTTGTTTATTCTGATTTTATATTTATTTTAATTGCCTTATCTAATAACAGTTACTCGGAAATTGTCTTTATCAGTCTAGAGGAAGAGATTTTCTGATTGACATGTAAAAGAAAGAAAGATTGAGGTGAATTACGTTGCGGTTCCGGCATTCTATATAGAAATTATGTGAACCAGCTCAACTAAGAGCAAGTTTGCAAAGTTGAAGCCGGTATCCGTGCGTTATGTTGAAATGAAGTGAAATGAAAAACAATGACGCTTTATATAAGTGTGTAAGATGGCGCCGTTCTTCTATGTTCCTTTTGAATAATTCGTCAAAATAAAAAGAGAAATGAAGAAAATTAAAATTCCCATGTTGAAGAAATATACTGTGTAAGTATACAAGAAATAAAGTCTGATATCATTTTTGAAAATGTATCCAGATCTTATGTATTTCCAGAACATTAAGATCATAAATGGCTATATTCGTAGCTAAAATATCTTTAATGATATTTAGTCTGGGATCAAATGTGTTGTTTATCTCCAGGACTATGATTAATAGTTGTAAAATCAACTGAGACAGATAAATTCACATTTTGCTGAGGGCGATAATTATATGTTACAGTCAATGTTGATAGAAAATTCAAAAACAGTAATTGCTTTAGGGGATATGACAAGTTTAATAGTGTGTCATTTTTTGGTGGGGTGGGGGTAAATCTGAGAAATCATACCAATAAAATCTACTAATCTAATATAATAATAATTATTTACCTTTTATGAGACCGAAAAGTTCATTGCACATGCAATGTAAATTAAATTAGTATTTTGAAATATTCACATGAATCAAAAAGCTTGTTGCTCTTATTTCATAAAAACATTGAAACTCTCTATAAAATGTTTAAAATCATACAATGCTACCGTTAAAGCCGTTTTGTAATTGACAATCTTTATACTTTAGGATATTGTTTTACTTCTAATATGCAATACGACAAACAAAATACTGTCAAAAACAGGACATTCTGCCCTGAAATATCTCAGTAGTTTGGGACTGAGACAAACACAATTACATTATACGGCTTTTGTCTGTTCAGTGTCCTTGCCTCATACATTTAGCATATCCATAGCATTAAACTAAAGATAATAGTTATAGCTAGATGATTTGTTAATTCAATTCAAACAAATTCCTTTTGAAATATTTTTGTAAATACATATATCGAAAGAGTAAACTAAAATTACATTTTAAAAATCTTAAACAAAAACCTGACGATTTTCACTTAAATAACGGCTCCTTTCCAGTTGCATAAAAATAATGCAAACCAGTTTTAGTATTTTGAATTACCTACTGCGGTCCATCAATAGACTCAGTTAAAATTGTCCAGCAACATTTCAGTGTCGAATTATTTTGAAAAGAAACGAAAACATTTTTACTGCTTAAATGAATACTGTTGCAAAATATATCTTAAATGTATAATTATTTAGAATTGTTATATATTTCAAGAGTTTAAAGCTTAAATCATATTAGCTGAATGTTTAAAAATAGAATCAGATGTTAGTATCGGGCTTCATAACCTCTGATCCTCTTTCAAAATTCCATTTTATTTTGTTCCGCCCGTTGTTTTCCCGTTGAGGCCACACGCTTTTTATTACTTGGGGACCATACGCCGCTTTTCATGGAATGGCACGGAAGTGTCGCATTGAAGGTTTCACGATAACCGCCGTATGAACACATCTGCAGATGTTTCTAAATTCAAAATTTTACTATTTCATGTTTAAATGTTGAATTCTGCTTAAGCCGGTGCTAAGGGGCGTGGACGGTAACTTGCACTTTCCAGTACCGTCCATGAACAGGCTCAATCAAACCGAGTCTGCAACATTTTCAATTTTGCCGTGTTGGGCTTTCTTTAGGTATTCTGTATTTATCCATTTTGTAAATTGTTTCTTAAAGGGACTCCACTGAAGTTTTTGACATGACGGGAAATATTTTTTGAGATTATTACTCTATTTGATGTAGCTCTATAATAATAACTTATGAGCAAAATTTCAGATCATAAACTCACTCCGTTTTTCCATAATGATTATTGTATTAGTGAAAAATGACCCAAAATTGAAAAGCGTTTAAACACTTTTCACTCATATCGGACAGAGAATAGCACAAATATACGATTTTCAATGTATTTCCTGTATATTCCTTAGTTATATTTTATTTATATTTTTGTTTTTAAGTGCTCGTGTTGATCTATGCGAAAAGTTAAAATTTTATGTTTTAGGCTTATTAACCTCAGTGGAGTTCCTTTAAGATGATTTAATCTTGTAGTTAATTATGTTACTTAAAATCCATATGTAGATGTGAATTGTTGACTTTTTAAATTATGTGTTGCTATTTAATTATTCGAAATATTGATAAGATTGGCAAATAAAAATACATTGTATTTTACATTGTCCAGATATCTTTTCGTTTAAAACGTTTCTTTCTTCTTTAAATCTTAAGTAACATAGACATTGCAATTATTAAACTATAATTATTCTTGATAAAAGGAAATTATTCGGGAACAATGGAAACAAAAAACTAAGACGAATAAAATATCAATCATTATGATGAAATGAAAACTTCGTTAGCGTTTTATTTTTCTTTTAATTAGACTCTTTACAATGACAGGTGATAACATGTGCACGTTAAATGCATATAAACATATGGTCGCCTTTATTACAAGCCCCTTGTCTTGTTAGAAAGTCTCTTTAAAGCACTAAGCTAATAACCATATGGGTATGAACATAATGATCTTAAATCGAATACACAGGGCAGTCATTAGAATTTACGATGACAATAACAATGTTTAAGAATGAACAATATATGTGGACGAAACACTATAAAGATGAACAGTGATGGTACATAAAAGTACAAAGAGGGTGGGGTCAAAACGGTTTAAAATGCCATAACCCTCATTAAAATATAGTATAATAGAGAACTTTTAGGTCGCCGAACACGATATAATAGTAAACAAAGACTCAGTTTGATTGAATCCGTCAAAGGATAACATTGATTAGAAAATACATTTATTCACGCCATAATCATTATTCATGTTTGAAAATTGAATTGCATATGGTAGATTAAAGAATTGGGTACATATGTTGAGGCAATTTTAAAGTGATCACAAAATTCCATAGAAGGATTAGCAATAAGCTTACTTGATGACACCAAGTTATTATGCCAGACGCAACCGCATAGGAAAAGAGTAAAAAATACGAATTAGAAATACTCTCTTTTCAATAGAATAAGATAATTCAATATTTTCAAAAATCTGGTAAATTTGGATCAAAAATGCTAGGAAAAGGAAGCTTCATTGTAGGAAACTTTTCAAGATTGTAATCTTATAATTCATCTTATCTATCTGATTCATATAACTAATTTGCAAAATGGACCGAAAATCAATTCCCAAATTTTGGGGATGTGATAAACACAAATAACAATTTCATTGTTATTTATCATTATAGAATACATATCTCATCATTGTTAGGAAACATAAAAGTCAATGGAACCGTCATGGACAAGGCAAGTAATTTTCCTTTCAAAAATAACAAGTCACAGTTATTCTTACGTCGCACCTGTTGACAAATGGTGATAATGTCATTGTGGGAACGTCTTCTAGGCAAACCGCACAAGCTAAAATAGTATGTTTAGGTGCGTAATTATAAATCATTTTATTTACATACATATGTGCACAATATAATGATTTATAATTATGTAAAAATATACGACACTATCCTGCGTCTTTTTTTCTCTTTTCTGGTTTTTGATGTTGTCGGTTTATATTAACATGTTTTGCAATAATTTGCAGAAATCAGCGTAAACTTTGTGCATTTGGATAGAATATGCTTTTAAGATAAAGAACTATATCATTTTGGTATTAGTTAAAACAATCTTTTTACTTAGAATATATAAAATGCAAGTTACAGTAACGCATCACAAATATTTCGTTTAGAAAATAGATAATTCAATTTGTCTCCAAAATTAATAATTGACATAAAACAGGTGCTTTATTAACAACATATCAAATAATCTTATAATGATTGAAAACACAACAAATAGGAATAGTTTATTTTTGAAAAAGAAAAACCAGATGTGCATTTCATTGCTTCACTCAAGCTTTAAATTACTTTTTATTTGATACATTTATTATGAATACATAACTTATTCGATTATTTCATCTCGCTACAGGAAACAAAATATGCCTTCAGCATAAATGAATACATTGTTTTTGTTATATGCATTCATTTGATGTTTGGCAATGTACTTACATAGTTATATGAATAAAAGATACAGGGTGAATATTGATCATTACCACAACAGAACACTAGAAATCAGCTTGGTAAATCTTCTTATAAGTTGATTAATTTATACTAGACGTTGACAAAGTAATTCTGTAATAAGAGCCTTCTGTCATATGATATAGGCTAATTAAGCAGATATTGACATAATTCCTTAACATACATAAAGAGAACTGATAATTCAAAATAAACTAACCATCCCTTACATGCATACGGTTACATCTTTACGCTAATATGACAATGCAAATGTATTAATTGCTGCTTCCATGTCGATTATTTAGTTACAAAACTCAAATGTTTCTTTTAAGTTTCCGTTTTAATCGACATTGAATGTTTTTTAAAGAAACACCTATATTTTCAAAATACTCTGACTTTCTAATATATTGGAATGCATTTTGATACAAAATCACAGTAATAATGATAATTTAACGAAAGCAGTTTTGTCTAGCAACAAAAGTAATAACTTGAAAAAGATTTCTTAAAATAAAAGGAAAAAACTACTGTCATTTCAGAGATTACAAAATACGTAAAAAATCGTCAAGTTGAAAATGAGGAAAAAAATGCCCAATCGATGGTTTTCTATTGAAAAGGGGGATAACTGGATAGCAAAATTGCGAACAAAAAATGAAATCTTCAGACACATGTGAATAACCATCGGGTTTAAGATAGACAATAATAGAACACAATTTATCATTTTCACTGGTACCAATATGAGGTGTGTTAAATCCTTAACACTTTAAGTGAAGCAAAGGCCAAATAGTGTTGATGTTTTCAGTTTCATAATTGACCAGTAACGATTACCCATATAAACGTATTCCTTACAGATTATGCAAATAATGGAACGCTAATTAGGTGGTATTTTCTGGAAACACAACCCGGTTTTGTTTCAGAGATTAGTTCTGTTCTTATCAATATGGGTTGTTCAATTTATCTTTATACAGATATTCTCCATGGAAATTAGTATCGATTTGTCGCAGCAGAATATAACTTACATTTTATATCCAATACCGAAAAATATTTGGATTAGGCATGTGATTCACAATATCTTTATAAATGATTCCAAGTTTTTAAGCCTTGTCAAGAACGCTAAATTTGGCTCGGTTTAAGTTTAACACGTTTTCATTTTATATAATTGCATGAATGATGTTTGAAGGGTATACAGCTATTGAGTACGGTCTATATAATAGGTACGGTATTATGAGATTAAAATTCATACTTTGTTGAGTACAATACTGAATGTACACAGCTGTCAAACCTATATCAGACGAGGTGCTAGATTAAACATCAGCACAATTCTATTTATTTCACACCATAATTTAATATTCAAAGGAATACTATAATACTTTATCTATGTACATAATGTTTTGACAGGAATACAATCACTGAGATTTTTGAGAGTACAATATAATGTAATTACTAACATTTTAGCATTTTTCACAATCTAACTTAAAGAGAAAGGTCTTTGGCGGATGACAGAAATCAACAGAGCAAATTTTTTTTTTAAATATCGTTTCAATATATCTGAATACACACTGGTTGCTTTTTAGCCTTGAAAATCAAATTGAACATTTTCAGGAGTATCATATCAAACTTCTCGATGCTTTATTTTTTCTAGATTATCAAGATATCACAAACATGTTTACATTCTATTACATTCTGTAAGGAGAGGCAATGTTATTTAGTTAAAGATCAATGAACGCTTTTAACACTGTACAGAATAAATTAGCAACTCTAAATATTCCAAACAGGGATTATTTACAGTACTGATACAGGAATATTTAAAGTACGGATAAAATTGTTTGATACTTTCTAAAAACTTATACTCATTTTTTTTTGTTGCTGAAGATCATTTCTTGAAACTTTTTTTGAAAAGTTTACCGTCACACAGAAGCTCGAATGCTAGTAACTTATACACTTAACACCAGGCGTGGATGATGGAAAATAGAATGAAAATGCAAATATCAGTCAAATATTCATTATGATAAATACAATGTTATTGTATATGAAAATATTTGAAAATCTACGAATGTGTCATAGATTACCTTTAATGATAAACGAGCTTCCTAGCCCGTTTCAACGGGGTATTTGTTGTATATCGTCACTTTGACCTGGTTGTTTTCCGCCAAGAAAATAAAACACAATTGTTCTTTTATTTTTTTTTATTTAACAAATGAAACCGATATAAAAAAATTTGGCATAATTTTGACATGATTTTAGGAAACAGACGATATGAGTGTTGGGTAACATATGTTTAGTTCATTACCAAGACAAAATAGCCTAAGATATGGTGCACATACAACACACACGCGATCTTAAAATAACTACAAAAGTCTGAAATTACCATCATGATCTGTATTTTTAAGATTTTTTAAAATACTCATTGACGTCTTGATTATTCAAAAATACTTACTTACTGCTGTTTGTAGTCTGTTTGTGTTATAGCATGGCATTTAATTAAGCTATGATACACGATACAGATGACATTACCTTTTCGATTTTGGCATACGAATTACTCGTAGTTCTCTTGCAGTATTCGTTTTGTTAAGTGTTTCTACAGATTCAAATCTATAAATTTAAAGTCGAATCGTTTTCAGAGGATGCATCGGGGTCATAATTATCTTGAAATTGTTCGATTATTGTTATTTTTGTGTTCTAACCGGGCTGGATGACGTATTTGTTTGTTTGTTTGTTTGTTTGTTTGAGGTATATATTTTCTTTTGAAAAAGGATTAAAATCTCAAAAGGAAAATAAAATTTGATACACACTTAGTGGTGTATTTCTACAATTTCGAAAACTCTTTTATGAAAAAATTCAAATGATATATATTTCAGCAAAACATTTCTAGTTTACCTTAACACTATCATGTAAAATGTTTTGACTTTGATAAAATTGAATTTGATAAAATCTATCGTTTTAACAAGCGTGTGTGTTTGTAAATCTTAATCTTCTGTCCGACTCGCAAACAGTTTCAAACCCTCGACATAATTAGTTGTTATGACATTTGCGTCCAAATGTATGTAAAATCTGATACTACTAACAGTTGTACTTATATCTTCGCAAAAGGCGTACAAACTATACTGTGTAAGACACTTTCAATCCAATATACATGTTATGTAAAGGCTGCGATTGTATTAGTCTTAAACATCAATTTGTTGTAATTTGCATTGTCATTCGTGAATATTTAGGAATTTATCTAGGTTTATTGAGCGTTCAATTCATTGCTTTACATAGATACAGTGAAGTCAATCTTGATTATGCTACTGCTTTGATTTGATATTGAGAGATACAAGATGACCTTTAATATTTATAGAGACATCTTTATCCGTTATTTAGATTGAACGCTTTTCAATATCAATGTAAATGACATTGCGAACAATTAAAAGATAATTAAAATACGAGTATCAATTCACATTCAGAATGATTCTTACTTAAAAACATATCAACACTTTTCTAGGAATTCGAAATATTTTGTCAAGTTTCATTATTTATTTTTACCCTGGTCTATCATTTTTTGTTTTATTTAGTTTAAGGATAAACATAGTTTTGCAATAATGCTAAATTGTTTTGTTGTTGTATTAAATAATGTAGAATAATATTATAGTCAGGCACACTGAAAATGTTACCAATTCGAAACTGTTCAATTTAATCAAAATTTTTTGTACCTGGAATGATTTTTTATGAACTGCATAGAGATAATTTGATATCCAACAAACGTACTCCTGTACCATATTGTACAAATACCCTTTTTGGACAAACACGTTAGCAAAGCAACATGTCAAATTGATTCAAAATTCTGACTAACCAGTTCATGTCATTAACATTGTAACTCGTCTTTCATTCATTTATTATTCTGACTATACGGTTACAAAATCTGTTTTTGTATAAAACTCATGTACGAATGTAAATGAAGAGACAAACAAATATTCTTTATCGATAGCAGACAACCTGATGTAAAAACATACACTTTAAATTGCATATTAAGGTCATGACAGAAAACATTTTGGTTTTAAGAAAATCAATATGTTATGTTTATAGTACATGAAACGAGTTAGTTACGAGGATATAACACAGGCTGGGGCGACATCAAGGGATGTTTCTGCTAAAAAATGGCGAGGCCGTTAGGCCGTGACTATTTTTTTGCAGAAACATTACGAGATGTCGCCCCAGCCACTGTTATACTCTCGTAACTAACGAGTTTCATATACTATAACTGTGTTATCGCAATGACATAATGTTTTCTTTTTTGTAATAGAAACAAATAAATAAATCGTTGGCTTTCATTTTATTTATTATCTTTGTTAATATTTTTCATTGTATTTATACAATGTATATTTATTTTATTTTATTTTATTGAGTCCATTTTTTTTTTTTTTTTTTTTTTTTTTTGCTACTGGGAATGGTCGATTCCACTGCCCAATTGGAGCCTCTATGAAAAAAACTGCATTGATATATACAAGGTGCGAAAAAAAAACTCAACCGATATATAACAGTCGAGTTGTTTTCCTATATGAATCAATGAAAAAACTGTACTGTTATATATCAATAAAGTTTTCAAATGCTCATTGAAGTGTACTGAGTATAATGGCTTAGTAAGAACAAAGGAAAAGTTCTAAACCATAGGTTAAATTAACTTTATGAATTAAACTCTAAGAGAAAATTTGAAAAGTTATAATGAATAAATGTATATTTTTATTTATAATGAATAAATGTAAATTTTTACACAGGTAATATTTATACTTTTGTGTATATATTCCAGTAAATATTCCAGCATCACCATAATATGATTGCCTTTGTACAATATAGTTATTACATATAGCAATAATTTGCTGAAATATTAATGAAATTAATTTCTTTATTAATTAATTTCTTTCTAGGTAGAAATATGTGTTGTCAAAACGAAAAGGTTTAAACTGAAAAAAAAATATTACACATCATCACAGTCAAAAATAATATTCAGGAAATCCAGTATGTTTTAGCAATCGTATTAATATTAAAAGTACAGAAAGCACCTCAAGCTTTTTGGAATGTGATATAAGCTGTTATACCTTTTTAAAAAATATTTTCAATCAAGTAAACCAGTATTTTACACAGTTTTATTCAGAACTTTACTGTCTCTCGAATCAAATTATAACTGTATTCGTTTTCACGGGGGATTAATTATTTTTGTGAAAATGTTATGCTCAATATAAATGACTTTTATAAAAACTAAGACATCAGAATTGTTTTCTGTGGAATAAATTGGAAATTTTCAATCTCTTTAGGAAAATGTAAACAAATTAGAAACCGTTTTTTTTCTTTTGAATTATTGCTGTTAGTATCCAATAGTTAAGATAAACTAGCTCACATTATTTTAAGTATTTTACGTATGTAAGTTCTTTCATAAAGTCTGTGTCCTTTTTTTGAATGATATCAAAGTAAACAGTATGGTATACTTTTTATTTTGCCACGGTCAGCATACAATTATTAAGTAATGTATTTCCAAGATTATTTATCATTTTAGCATTAAATTTGTATAATTCAGACTGCCTTTAACACTAGTCTTTTATATACTAATATATAAAAAAATAGATAGAAAAAAAACTGAATGTTTTAACATTTTGAATTCTACATTTTTTACATTAGATGTACCATTGATGATAGTAGTTGGACTAAGTGCCTACTGGTATCAATTTCTTACCATTAATAATTTCATATTTTTATCAGATTTGTAATGGCACAGTGAGGCATTTTCAAGATTCTTTAGACATATGATATATCTCACGATGCCAAAGATAGTGTACACATAAGTTAGCCTTGTCATTCATGACAAGAAATGCTCAACAAAAGATTAATAGACAACTTTGAATTGGATGTATTTCAAAATTAAAAGCATTTTTGTGTAGCTTAATTAAATAGTTAGCCTATTGACGTAAACATGCTCATCGCATTAAATTATTCGAAGATAATTCGACAGCTTAAAGTAATAAATAAGATGAATGTCATAATTAATAGAGCGTTTAAATCAACTGAATTCTTTATTTGTGGCTGCATTTCAGTGGAAAAAAGATGAAATTACGTATATTGTTTGAGACAGACTTCTCATGGAACAGGAAAACGTATCCCTATGCACAAACATTCAACTATAACGCAATAACATGAATCTAGAGTAATATATTGATGTGAAATACTTTTTATATGTATATTTAATATAGTCGTATCAAAATTGGAATAAATTCAATCATGATGTTTTTTCTTTAAAGTTTATGTATCCTTCATAAATGCTTTGCTAATTTGATCTAAATTGGCAAGTAAATAAAATTAAATTATAAGCGATAAAATAGTTAAAACATGTTTAAGACAAGATATTCTTATCGTATCGATATCGGTATTTCATTAAATTGTTAAAAAGGTGTTACGTAATTGATAATTATTTTCAATCTAAGCTATCTTTTTTGTTACGAAACTTATTTTTTCCTATGCATGAATGAAAGCGCCGAAGATTTTTGTGTATATAGAACATCCCTTGTGTACTTAAAATAGCGCGTTCAAAATCCGAATGATGAAATTTAGTAAACTGGAAGTTATTGCCTAATACGTTATCCATATTACAATTGACGAAATAAAAATAGAGTGTTTGGTTAATGCTGACCTTTAGTTTGCACTAACAGTAAAGACGTTTCTTTATTGAATAAAACTCGACATGACTTTGTATTTCATACGAGTCTTTTAATAGAACAGAACTGAACAGAATTTTATAAACAGACTTATACATATGTACATCGTCTTACCTTATTTTTATATTAAACATAGTCACATGGCAGGTAAAAAACGAACAAGTTATATACAACTTTTGTAGATAAATTAACAATAATATAAGAGGACAAACTTTGTGCAAGAAGATGATAATAATTTAATAGAGTTAATGATTGTGTTTCTCAACGATAAAGATTATTTTTATGATTGTAAATAACATTAACAACGTTTTCAGTACCAACATTAGCGAACTGTCTGTGCTTTGGATTAAACACTTAAGGCAGAAAAATATTCTATGAAATTTTAAACAAATCTTGATCTTCGTGACAAGTAAGTGAAAACAGAGCACTTTAATCAAGACATATTAAACATTGTTTAATCAAAACAAAATGACTAAAGGCGCCAATTTTCATTTCTCAGGACTGATTCCAAATTTAATGAATAATGATAGATATAATCAATTAAAATCTTTAATTTTTCGTTAATGCAATTGGAAATTAAAAAGAAAAACAAAAGAATAGTCAATATAATTTCATTATATTTCGACAATTTAGGAATAATTTAAACATTTGACTGTGTGGTATTAAACTTGTTCAAACAAAGGTCTCTTTGACAAAATATCTTTATTCATTCTAAACACTAATAATAATATCGTCATTTTTTCAAGCAACATTTTATAAGAAAATCCAAATAATACATTTCTATTGTTTGTATCAGTTTTTAAAAACAATATGCCAATTGTAGACCTATCTATTTAAATGAAATGTTGTTGGCTCATTAACGTATTTTTACTATGTATAATCAGTTTAAATATGAATTCTAAAACCAAGAGCTCCCTCTATGAAACAGAAGATGTTTATATATAGTTTTGACTTGCGGATATGTTAATGCACTTAAATGAAATATAAAATATTATTAGGATTTGGCACCGTTTAAGAGCCTAAAAAAGCATTTAATGTAGTTCCTGTAATGTATGTATTAGTGGTAAATAAAATACATTTGGCAGATTTATTTTCATGGAAAGCAACCACTTTCTGTATGTCTTCCTAAATGGGAGACATTTGAATTTCTATGAGGGCGATTATTATTTATCACAGGCTTTGATGATGGAAAATAATTGCTTGCGGGAATATCAAAAGTTGAAATTTTTCTTTAAACAAATTAAGAGTATTGATTTAATGTCACAATAACTGTTGTTTATACAGATAATGAAAGATTCTTCTGCTTTGTAAAAGAAAAATGAGTGCGTCTGGTTTAAATGAATGTATTTTTAAATTCGGTGAACACCCAAAATCGATAATTCACTGATTTACATTCTGTTCTAGTCAGGTACATCACCAGCGTATGAATATTAAAATAGTTCAGAATTAACAGAACAATTCTTTATAATTTATAAGTTGTCAATGTAACTATTGTAAGTTGCACAGATTGCAGTAAGATAGTGCACAATACTTTTACATATATATAATGGTTATAACTAGTAAAGCAGTTTTCTGTGACATTTAACGTAAAACATTCTAAACCGAGTTTTTTTTCCATTTGATTGATTCGAATTACTTGTATTTTGTACACATGCACACTATTTCTGGATAATTACGACTGATATGGATTGTTTACAGCTGCTTTAAAACGGTCAATCCTCTAAATGAAATAGGGAGTACTAGTATTCGAATATGTATTCCGGGTTTGGTCGCTGGTTCGTTCCACGGGCGAGGTTTATATTCTACGTAATATTTTTTTATCTCGGACAATGGTAACTTGTATCTAATTAGCGATTCAAGAATCATGTAGGACAAGTAGTCGTCCACATGATGAGAAACTTAGAAATTACTGGTAAGCTATCGTTGGATCGACACCCAAAATATTATATAAATGGGGTGTAATTGGCGTAAACGCCAGGCAAACACTCATGCTAAATTGATACGATGAAACAGTTTTTACATGTTTGATAATACATGTATATTTAATTTAAGAAAAGACTAGTTGAAAAATAAGTAAAACCTTTCAATATTGATTAAATAAGTAAAACAAACATAGGACACACAACATGATGCACAGGGCTAAGAAAATTATCAATCTTATCTCACAGCCTTTTTTGCTTACTTATATATAATTGGTCTTAAAGTTTGTGATGTTATAATAGTATGCGGCTTCTAAATGAGGAAATGTCTGTCTGTAAATATGACCTTTCAATGCAAGACCTCCAGTTGTTACTTATTATAATGTAAACGTCGTAATATGTATACATATTTCTGTGATTTTCTTTAGTCGGTGTCATAAATGAAAAATAAAGACATCAATTATTAATCACCATAAACATCACAATCAAAGGATAGACAAAGATTAAGAGGGGCACTGCAGCCATTTTATTTAATAATTGAACTGTTATTTATAGGAGTATGAGATCGTATATTGTCAGATACACAGACATCTTTATCTATTTGAGTTTATAAAAGTACAATAACCATAGGTATAAATGGAATAGTTCTCTTTCCTTATTATAACAAAAATTCTTAACTGAAATACTGAACTGTTTACAGTCATTTATGTCTCAAAGTAAAGGCCATTAAGGGCATAAAATATATACTAATTGTACTTTGCAATGTCGAAAATATTCAAGAAAAGGTCAAAATATCATATTTATATAGTTTCTTTAAATGTCATTTCTTTATTACTAACAATATATAATGATGCGCATCCGAACGACAAATGTGATGTTTCAAGCGATAAAATCACCGATTTGGATATATTATTTCGATTCTAACACGACATCAACAAATAAATGCTGCCGTACCTGATATTAAGCAAAATTGCGCCTGATTTGTTTCCGTACTTATTTTCAGCGCGTTGGATTTTTTGTGGTTACGTCACGTGTATAATGATTACGTCACATGTCTAAATATAGAACGTCAAACTGTGACTCTGTTGCATAATAACACACACTTTCGGTTCTTCTATGTTCAATAGGGAAAAATGCGGGTCGTGTTAGAATTCTGCTTTTTAAATTGTTTTGACAAATCTATACAAATTTGGAAATTAGCTGTCAATTCAAGACTTTAAGTCGTATAGAAATAGCATACGCTTTTAAGAGACAAGCCTCTTCGTACGCTCTTCAACATAACATTTCTAAGCTCTATCATCTGGCATTTTAATGTTTGGATCGTTAAGAAGAGCTGAAAAAAATAATTCAAGTTCCTTTTACATGTACTAGATAGGAAATTATTTAAGTTCCTTTTACATGTACTAGATACTGGATTGAGTAAAAATAAAGCTGTTTTAAGAAAGGAAAATAGCAACTGATATCAAAAGTTAAGATGAATGAATTGGTGCTTAAATTATTGTATGATACTTGTTGTCCTTATTATTTGTGTTTAAAATTTCAAAGAAGTAGATAAACTACATATAAGATTTTTAAAATATTTGTTAGGAGTACGTAAACAGACACCAAATATGGCAATTTATGGGGAATTAGGGATATTTCCATTGTCTATTGTTGCAAAAGAGAGAGCACTCAAATACTGGTTGAAAATTAAAAATTCTGTAAACATGCCTATTTTTAATGCTTATATTGACCAATGCAACAATGTAAATATTTCTTGTTGGGCAAGTCGCATTCATTCCATTTTAGATCACCTTGGATATTCGCATATAAGACTTAACTTCGATACAAGTATGAATTATTTTCCTCTGTTAAAAAGAACATTACGTGATCAGTTTATACAAGAATGGAATACATCGTTAAATAATATATCTAAATTAGATTTTTACAGACAATTTAAAACAACATTTAGCTATGAAACTTATTTAGATAAGATTACCAGTGATATGCATAGAAAACAATTTACATGTTTAAGACTTTGTTCACACAATTTAGAGGTAGAACTAGGCAGATATAGTAGATTAGATAGAGAAAATCGTCTATGTAAAATGTGTAATCAAAATGTAACAGAAACCGAATATCATTTTCTCCTATGTTGTACAAAATACTCTCAAATTCGACAGAAATACCTTGGTAACATATCATGGCCTTCCTTTAATAAATTTAATAGTATTATGTCTTGTAACAGCAAAAAGAAACTGATTTTATTATCGAAATTTATTAAAGAAGCTTTTGAATTGCGTAAATATACCCTTGAAACTTTAACTGTTTCATGAAAGTTTTTGTTTGTATGAATTTGTATTGTTATTATACTATTCTGTATTGTATGTTTTTGCCATACTTCATGTGTTTTCTTTGTAAATGGCCAAAGGAAATTGATTTGCTGATGATGCTAATAAATTTGAAACTTTGAATTATTTAGTACCAGTTAGCACTTGTCTTCAACTAAATGTATGTGTTGTTGACATATTACAAAGTAAACATATATTTGTGTTACTTGAAGTTGAAGTTATTTGATGTCACAATAGTTTGTTTTATTTTTTTATTTTTTCAAGCTGATATAAGTAAGGTGTAGTGTTATTGACCGGACAGAAAAGGCTAATCGACCCGTGCCTTTTGGCCTTGAAGTAGAGAGAAAACAATCCTATCAAAATATTATCTAAATGGCTATCGTGGTCGAGGGGTTTGAGTCGTTGACTTCTAATCCAGTTACCTCTCTGGCCTGGGTTCGATCCCCGGGAGATGCTTTGTTAGTTTAGCACGGAGGAAAGTAGTCTAGTACTGGTGTAACTCTCCAGGAACGATGGTTAGGAAACTAGCCGCCTATATGACTGAAATACTGTTGGGAAAAGGCGAAAAATGAAACAAACAAACAAATAAATGTCTATCGTTGTATATGCTTTACTATATTCCTTTGGGTCAGAAATCTTCTCAAATAGTTTTAAATAAAATGTTTAGTTTTCAGAGGATTCCGGTTTTCAGAGGATCCGGTTTTCATAGATTTCACTGTACCATATATCTAAACAAAATTAATTCAAAATAAATGAACTAATTCATAAGTAAGTTTGTTTGAAATGTTGCCTTGGCTCCCTGCAGTTTAAAACAAATACTAGTAAGTTAATGCAGTACATTGCATTGAAGAATAGCATAATACACCCATAAGATACAGTGCAAAAACAAAATCAAAGTAAGACAAGGATGTGGCTATTAAAATGTTTGTACTCAATATTTTTATAATTTGTTCACTTTCTTTACCATCAAGATGAACATCAAATTACTGACACATTTCCTTACCAATTGAGAAAAATGTCTTTGTTTAGCATGGACATAAAAGTTTAGTTTGTGAAATCGCCGTTCAGATTACTACGAAAGTCAATAAAAAACGTGGGCAGTATGAAATGGTTTAAATCAAGTTCATTGCCGTTTATATATGTGTTATGTGAAACTCTAGCAGAATGAAACACTTTATGATACATGATTTTTATATTTTCTTTTTTTTTTTTTTTTTTTTTTTTTTTGATCTTCGACAAATAAAATTATAGCATAACTTATTGAATTTATATTCATTAAAATATAAACAGGTGTGTAACAAACTTGTTTATTCTGATTTTATATTTATTTTATTTGCCATATCTAATAACAGTTACTGGATAACTTTCTTTATCAGTCTAGATAAAGAGCTTTTCTGATTGACATTTCATAGAAAGAAAGATTGAGATGAATTGCATTGCGATTTCGGCATTCTATATAGAAATTTTATGAACAAGCACAACTAAGTTGGATCCAAAGTCATTGCCGATATTTGGGTTATGTTGAAATGAAATGAAATGAAAAACAAATACGAGTTTACGAGTGGAAGATGGACGCCGTTATTCTAGTTTGCTTTCAATAATTCGTAAAAATTAAAAGTGAAATAAAGAAAATTAAAATTCCCATACTGAAGAAACATACTGTGTAAGTATACAGAAAAAGAAGTCTGGCGTCATTTATGAGAATATATATCCAGACCTAATGTATTTCCAGAACATTCAGATCATAAATGGCTATATTCGTAGCTAAAATATCTTGTATGATTTTCGTCTGGAATCGAAAGTGTTGTTTATCTCCAGGACTATGATTAATAGTTGCTAAATCGACTCGGAGAGATAAAAACACATTTTTCTCGAGGGCCATAATTATATGTTACATACTATGTTGATAGAAAACTCAAAAACAGAAATGATAAAGGGGATATGGAACGTTGACATATTCCAGTATTGATTGTAGTTTAATGGTGTGACTATTTTATGTTTTGGGTGGAGTGGGTAAATCTGAAATAAACATGACAATGAAATCTATATGAATTTCATATCTAACATTAAAGTAAAAGTTAGTTAATACGATAATAATCATTAATTTGGTATAAAGCTTAACTGACTTGTCCGAAAAATTAAATTGCATGTGCCATTTTAAATAAAATAGGTCTATGAACTAAATCATATGAATCAAGCAGCATAATAAAAACATTGAAAATATCATCAAAAATATATGAACTGTCCATAAGATGTTGCCAATCATAAAGTGTCACCGTTCTGATTGGCAATCTTTATACTTTCGGATATTATTCTACTTTTAATATTCCATGCTACAAACAAAATAATGTCTCACAAGAGGAAATTCTGCTTTGAAATATCACAATAATTTTCAGCTGAGACTAACACAATTACATTTTATGGTTTTGATCTGTCAGTTTTTTTTTTGCCTCATATATTTTCAGCATATTCATAGCATGAAACTAAACAAACAGTTATAGCTAGATGATCCGTTAATTTAATTCAAACACACTCCTTTTGAAATATATTTTAAATAAATGCATCGTACAAGTAAACTAAAATCACATTTTAGTCATCTTAAAAATTAACTGACGATTGTCACTTAAAAAACCGAAGTTTCATAAAATTAATGTATGCCAGTTTTGGTACTTTGAATTACCCACTACTGTCCATTAACATAATCAGTTGATACTTTCCTCTAACACTTCAGGTTAAGATGTGTTGGACGATTTTTTTTAATTCACTGCTATATATGAACAGTGTTATTTTTTCTTTAGATCTTGAGTAAAGAAGCCATTGCATAAATTCTTGAAGACAGGAAATTCTTTGGGAAGAATGAAAACTAATCTAAATACTCAATTATAGGCACAAAAAACTTAACCGTTTAAAATATCATTGATTAAATAAATCTTCGTTACTATTATATTTGTCTTTTCATTTGATGTTTTACAATAAGAGGTGATTACACGTGAACGTAAAGTATATACACACATATGATCGCCCTTATTACAAGCTCCGTGTCTTATGAGAAATCTCAGTAAAGCAGTTACCATAAGACTTTTATGATCCCCTATAGAATACTTACGCACTGTGAAGTCTCAAGACCATTACGATAACAAAAGAGTAAAAAATAAACAATAAATTTGTACGAAAGTGAAGTCGACAAAAGTACAAAGTAGCGCGGATCAACCTTGTTAAAGATGCAATAGGTCTCTTTAAAAGATAGTAAAATATGGAACTTTTAGGTCGCCGAACACAATAAAATTGAAAACAAATAAAACACAGTTTGATTGAATTCGTCTAAGGAAGGCATTGATTAGTATATCTTGTTACTCCCTGAGCATTATTCATTATCTAAAATTAAAGTGCATATGGTTAGTTTAAGAATTGAGTACATACGTCAAAGCAATTTCATACTGATCACAAATAAAACAGAATAATATACGTTGATTCAACCTTATTTTTCATTTGCAAATACCATTGTCCTAATTAATTATTGTGCATTTTGCGATAAAAAAATTATTTTAATATCGTTCTCACTGTTGTACAGCGTCCACCGGATATAGCCCCTCAAAACTCCGAAAACGAAAGTAAAAAGGTTTACGTCGAGTTCAACCAAGGTAATGTTTCAACGTCTTTCTCTATCATAACTCCATCAATTTTTACAAACTTAACAATTTTGTGAAGCTAAATATGTCAGTTTTAAAGGCAGTTTTTGCCTTTTTCTGCAAATTGAATACTTCTTGTTAAATCGGCGATAAATTGTACCGTTTTTGTTGACATTTGCAACCGATGTTGATATTTACCTGTAAATCAGGTCCAAAAGGCATTTGTTGTATCAAAATCCATATTAAATATAAAATATAGGCTTCCTTCTACTTGTATTTGAGTGGTCATCCCTCAAATCGAGCTGCTTTTAGCAAAATTTGCGAAAAAAGACATTGCCTAGTGTACAGAGTCTAGCACGGTTTTGTACGGGGTGTAGATGAAAAACTATTACCAAGTGTACGGGGTGAAGTAGGTAAACGACTGCTATATGTTTTTGTTTTTTTTATTTTTGGCAAAAATTAAACTAAATAAAGTACCAGAGCATACACGTACGCTGATGAAGGAATGACGATCGATGCCGGGGCAGGGATCGTAAAGTGAATCATTTTATCATTTTAAAAATGATAAAAAATGTTAATTTACATAAGAAACATTATACGTTATAAAGTTAATTGCTAGCCTCCTCACATGGAAAATAACAAAAAAAAATATAAAATAATATATGAATTGACTATATTTGATTTGATCTAAATAATGTTTTTTGTAAGAAAGCAAGCAGCTACCTAGAATGGCACATTTTCATGTTATAGTATGAATTTAATTATAAGGTATTATTGAAGTAAACAATCAATATATTGTGTCTCCGAATAGCTGTCAGCTCATAAAGACTATAAAAAATAAAATATGTGACTGCTTAACACCGTAACATTCTACTAAACCCTGTTCATTAAATTTCTACACCCCGTTCACTAAAATTTGTATTTCTTGCTAGACTCTGTACATAAGGAAAGACTGTTTTTCGCAAATTTTGATAGAAGCAGCCCGAGTTGATGGATGACCACTTAAATACAAGTAAAGGGAAGTCTATATTATATATTAAACACGGATTTGGGTACAATAAATGCCTCTTGGACCCGATTTACAGGTAAATATCAACATCGTTCGCAAATGTCAACAAAAACGGCACACTTTATCGCCGATTTAACAAAAAGTATTCAATTTGCAGAAAAAGCAAATACTGCCCTAAACCCTGACATATTTAGCTTCACAAAAGTGTTTAGTTTGGAAAAATTGATGGAGTTATGATGGAGAAATACGTTGAAACATTACCTTGGTTGAACTCGACGTAAACCTTTTTACTTTCGTTTTCGGAGTTTTGAGTTTTGAGGGGCTATATCCGGTGGACGCTGTACAACAGTGGTTCTATACCATTTTAAGTATCAAAATATTAATACCGTCATTAAAACCATTGACACATAAACATGACATGGTATGGGCTTTCACATATTCGAGATCAATGATAATGTTTTCAAACAGCTATGCCCATTTTAAAAACGTGTTGTTGTGCTTATTGTTGTGTTGATCTATGTGGACAACTTGAATGGCATTGTGAAACATAAATTACGCCGATTATAGTCGGCCATGACATTTTGGAGCTACGCGAGACTTTGTATGACGCAATTCGCGGGAACCGATTAGAGTAGTGTCGTGTACTATATTTAAAACACCTTTGTTTACATTATTTAAATATTTATAATTCAAGATGATGTTTTTTTCTATTTATTTTCTTTCCCTACGGGTCAGTCTTCAGCGTTAACGCCATGTCATAGACTGAATATAAACGGGTACTCTGAAACCCTTAAGCTAGCGAAATGCTTACTTGGTGTCACCAAGTTATTATGCCAGACGCAACCGCACAGACAAAGAGTGAAAACTACGAGCTAGAAATGCTTTCCTTTTGATTAGATGTATTAAATAATTGCATCAAAATGCTAGGTAAAAGAATCCTTCATTGTAGGAAAGTTTTCAGGATTGTAATTTTATCATTTATTGTGTCTGTCTAACCTTATATCTAATGTGCGAATGACATATTACACAGACACACTTTTATTTTTGTCTATAAATGATGAATAAATAAACTCGAAAATCAATTGCAATTTGGGATTTGATAGACAGCAAATAACAATTCTTGTTACTTTATCATTATGACTGACATCGCATCTTTTTGCTATGATGATGAAAATAAAATGTCATTATAACTCAGGGATTAGGTCAAGGAAACATTTGCAATTTCAGACAAGCAACAAACATGTGACAATTATTCTTACGTCGCACCTGTTGACAAATGGTGATAATATCACTGTTGGGACGTCTTCTAGGCAAACAGCACAAGCTACAATTATTGTATGTTTAGTTCCGTAATTGTAAATTATTTGATTACAGACATATATGCGCAATATATTTATCTATTTTATGAAAAGATATCCCGCACTAACCCTTATTCTTTTTTCTCTTTCGTGGCTTTTGTTTTTGTCAGTTTGTATTGACTTGATTTGCTTAAATTTGCAGAAATCAGCGTAAACTTACTTTGTGCATTTGTATAGAATATGCTTTTAAAACAAGATTTATATCACTTTGGTATTAGTTAAAAACAATCTTATTACTTAGAATATATATACAAGTTACATTTTACAATATATTTAAAGCATTACAAATATTTCGTTAAGAACAGGATATAGGAAAAGGATCTAATAAAATTCTTCTTTAATTTTGATAATTGTCATAAAACAGGTACTTTATTCATGACATATCAAATTATCTTATGAAGATTGAAAACAAAACAATAGGAATGGTCTATTTTTGAGAAAGAAAAAAATGTGCGTGTCGTTCCTTCAATCGAACTTTAAATAACTTTTTATTTGAAACATTTAGAATGAATACATAATTTATTCGATTAGTAACTTTTATTTCATTTCTAAAAGTAAAAGAAAATATATATTAAGTATTTATGAATCATTGTAATATGCATTCATTTGATATTTTCCAATGTACTTACATATGAAAAACATTTATATATAAAAGATACAGGGTAAATATTGATCATTGCAACAACTGAACATTAGAAATCAGCTTGGTAAATCTTCTTATAAGTTGATTAATTTATACTAGATGTTGACAAAGTAATCCTGTAACAAGACACTTTTGTCATATGATATAGGCTAATTAAGCATCTTCCGAAATGAAATATTGACATAATTCCTTATATTAAGAGAACTGATAATTCAAAATGAACTAACCATCCCTTACATGCAAACGGTTAATCTTTACGCTTATATGAAAAAGCAAATAAGTAATTGCTACTTCCATGACGATTATTTAGTTACAAAGCTCAAATCTTTCCTTTAAGTTTTAGTTCTAATCGACTTTGAATGTTATTTAAAGAAACATCTTTATATTCAAGTGTCTCTGACTATCTAATATAATGGTATAATTTAATAGTATATTTGTGCAGATATAAGGTAGCTTTTGAAGATTTTCTTTTTTGTCTTTTTTAAAAATTATTTAAGTGTTTTTTATTAAATCGAATTCAATTTGATTTTATTTTTATTCATATCTATTTACTTATGTATTCATTTATTTTTTATGTAATGCAATGTTATAAAGTTAACAAAACGTTGAAGAGAATAAATAATCATACTCCTAACATCAGAGTATTCAATTTGATCTTTCTTATTACAAAATTGATATAATTTCACAGTTTCATGTGCATACAATACAAGACATTAATCAGCTTTTTATGTAATGTATTTCGATACAAAGACACAGTAAAAAATGATACTTAAATGTAAGTATTTATGTGAATACATTCATTATTCTTCACCATAAAATACCAAATGTAAACTATATCTACGAAAAATATCAAACATTTTTGTCAAAATGAAAATGAGAAATATCAGAGATTTAAATCAAGATGCTTAATCGATGTTGTTTTTTTTTTTATAAAATCGTTACAATTGTAAAAGGGGATAACTCGACAGCCAAATTGCGAACAAAGAAATTTAAAACTTCATACTTTTGTGAATAATTATCGGGTTTAAAATAGACAACCAAAGTACACCATTTATCATGTTCCCTGCCGCCAATATCAGGAGTGTTAAATCTTTAACACTTCAAGTGAAGCTTTAAGGAATAGTGTTGTGACAAAGGCCAAATAGTGTTGATGTTTTCAGTTTTATATTTGAACAGTTACTATTACCCATATAAACGTATTCCTTACAGATTATGCAAATAATGGAACACTAATTAGGTGGTACTTTCTGGAAGCACAACCCGGTTTTGTTTCAGAGATTAATTCTATTCTTATCAATATGGGATGTTCAATTTTATCTTCATACAGATATTCTCCATGGAAATTAGTATCGATTGGTCGCAGCAGAAATGTCACATCTAGTGTAACTTACCAGTTTATTTCCAATACTGGAAAAAATCTGGATTAGGCAGTAATGTGATTCACAATATCTTTATAAATGATTCCAAGTTCCTTAAGCCTTGTCAAGAATGCTAAATATGGCTTGTACATGTCAAGATTAACACGTCTTCATTTTATATATATCCATGAATGATGTTTAAAGGGTATAAAGCTATATTGCACTAGCTATCATAGGTTCCGAATGATAAGATAATAATACATTGTTACGTACAATACTGAATTGTATTAAACGAGTACACAGTTGTTAAACCTATATCAGACGAGGTGCTAGTCGTGTCTGTCGTGTCTGTGTACTAGTGTTGTTTTTATCAGCATTATTCTATTTATTTCACACCATAATTTAAGCCTCAAAATAATACTTTATCTATGTACTATAATTTTCTGACAGGAGTACAATCACTTGTATTCTTGAGAGTACAATATAATGTAATAACTAAAACTTTTAATTAGCATTTTTCACAATATAACTTAAAGAGGAAGGTCTTTTTCGGAAGCCATAAATCAACAAAGCAAATTACATATATTTTTTTAAATATCGTTTCAATATATCTGAATACACACAGCTTGTTTTTAAGCCTTGAATACCAAATATTTGCCATGCAAATAAAATTTTTCAAGAGCTTGATATCAAACTTTTCGAGGTTATGCTTTTACTAGATAATCAAGATATTACAAACATGTTTACATTCTATTACATTCTGTTAGGAGAGGCTATGTTATTTGGTAAAAGATCAATGGACGCTTATAACACTGCACAGAATAAATAAGCAACTCTAAATATTACCGCACAGCAATTATTTACAGTACTGATACAGGGATATTTTAAGTGGGAATGGAAATGTTTTATACTATCTACATACTTAAACTCAGTTTGTTGTTACCCTAGATAATTTCTTGAAACTTTTTGAAAAATTAACCGTTACACAGAAACTGGAATGGTGGCTATTTATACACTTAACATCAGGCGTGGATGAAAAATGAAAGAATGAAACTGCAAATATTAGGCAAATATTCATTATCATATAATAATTTTATATGAGAATTATTTGACCTTCTAAGAATGCTTCATTGGTTTACCTTTAATAAAAAATTAAGCTTCCTTGCTCGTTTGAATGGGTATTACCCTATATTTCTTGTCACTTTGACCTGGTTGTTTTCCGTCACGTAAATAAAGAAGCACAATTGTTCTTTTATTTCTTTATCTTTCAAATGAAACCGATTTAAAAAAAGTTGACATAATTTTGGCATGCCTTTATTTAACAATCGATATGAGTGTTTGGTAACATATGTGTAGTTCATTACCAAGAGAAAATAGCATAAGATATGATGCACATTGAATCAACCGACATGCACATGGTTAAAAAATAACTATCTGAAAGGTAATATTACCAACATGATCTGAATTTTAAGACTTTTTTTCAATACTTCTAGATTTCTTGGTTACTCATGATTTATTATTGCTTTTTGTTGATTCTGTTTATGTTGAATCATAGCATTTAATTTAGTTATAATACACGATACAGATGACATTACTGGAAAACAAATGCTACTCGATTTCGGCATCCGAATTGTCCATGGTTCTTTTATATTCGCATATTCTTTTATATTCTTTTATATATGTGCTTTTAATCTATTCATTTTGTTAATTGTTTCCCCAAACGGAAATAAATCGAATCGTTTTCAGTTGACGTATTAGCGACATAATTACTTTGACATTGTTTGGGTATGTCTTTTGTGTTTTAACCGGGCTGGATGACGTATTATGGTCAATAATGGCTAATCACGTACGTATTAAGTAATAAAAGATAATATAAATAGTATAAATTCCGTTTAAAATACACCCATGGAAATGTATGTTTAAATCATTTTTTCCATTAAAGCATTTACTTCAATCTTTAGAAACCTGTTTAAATATCTTATATCTTATGCCGACCAATGAAAGGAATAGTGTCACAGATTTTTGGGTTTTTGGGGTTTTTTTTAGTTCAGGTATATATTTTCTCACAAAAATGATTAAAATCACTGGCAAATATATTTAGATACACATTAAACCATACAAATGCATTTCTACAAATATTCGAAAAATGCGATCAGAACACATGTATAATGCGGAACCAATCTGAATTTTCATTTTCCCTCCCAGACAACATCCATTCTAGCAAAAATCCGCCCGGACAACTTTTTTAATGTATCTTTATAGAAAAAGTGTAAAAATATTGTAAATTTCAGTAAATTATTTTTAGTTTACCTAAAATGTTTTTAATGATAAGGATATTTAAATAGTAGCGACGTTGGCCAGAGTCCTCTTGTAAAGACTTTCTGGTGACAATATTGGTTGTACCATATTTGGGAAAATACCCTTTTTTTGGACAAACGTGTTAGTAAAGAAACACGTCAAATTGATTAAAAGAATTGATTGTCATTGAAGTAAATTTATGATTTTGTCTCTGCTGTTGTGAAATCTATATTTTTTTTTAAAACTTATGTACGATTGTAAATGATTGTAAATGCATACAAATATGCGACATTGATAGCAGATAACCCGATGTAAAACATACATTCTTAAGTGTATATTTAGGTCGTCACAGTAAACATCATAAAGCATTTTGACTGGTAAAGTGTTTGGAAAATTACTCATTAACTTTAATAATTAAAGTTCTAGAGAAAATTTAAAGTTATAATGAATTAATGTATAATTTTGCACAAGCAATATTTATACTTTTAAGTTCGTAAAAAGCGCCACTTTTGCCATTGTACAATATTGTTATTTCATAATGCAATAATTTGCTGAAATATTAATGAAACTCCTTTCTTTCTGTGTGGAAATATGTGCTTTCAAAACGAAAAGGTTTAAAACATAAACTGTAAAAAGCATTACACATAATCACAGACAAAAATAATGTCGAGAACATCCAGTATGTTTTAACAATCATATTGATATTAATACTAAAAGTACAAAAAAACACCGCCATTCAGGCTTTAAGGAACATAATATAAGATGGTATAACTTGTTGATTTTTTTAATCAAGTATACCAGTATTCTATACAGTTTAATTAAAATTCTGGAAACAAATAAAAACTAAAATAAAATAAAAACTAAAATAAAAACTTTATTATCTCTCGAATCAAACTATAACTGTATTCGTTTTCACAGGAGATTAATTATTTTTGTGAAAAAGCTATGATCAATAAAAATGATTTTTATAAAACCTTAGATATCAAAATTGCTTTCTGTGGAAAGAATACTGCAACATAAAATGGAAATTTTCTATCTCTTCAGGAAAATGTAAACTCAATTAGAAACCGTTTTTTCTTTTGGGTGATTGCCGTTAGTTTTCGGTAGTGTAGGTAAATTAGCTCACATAGTTTTATGTCTGTAAGTTCTTTCATAAAGTCGGTGTCATTTATTTATTTATTTTTTTTTTTTTGGAACGTTACAAAGTAAACAGTTGGCTATTTTTTTCTTTTGCAACCGGCGAATGAAATTATTAAGTAATGTTTTCCGAAGAATATATATCATTTAAGAATTTTAATTCAGTCTGTATTGAACAAGAGTCTTTTATATAATTTTTTCTCTTCGAAAAATTAAACAAAACACTTAGTGCTTTGACATTTTGAATTATACATTTTATATTAGATGTTTCATTGATTATAGCAGTTGGTCTAAGTGCCTTTTTGTATTAATTTCTAACCATTAATAATATAATATATTTATCAGATTTGTGGAGGTCTAGTGAAGTATTTTTTAGATTCTTTAAACATATTATATATCACCACTCCTGCTACAGATAGTATAGTGTACACATTTAAAAGTTAATCTTATAAATGCTTGAAATGATTAATAGACAACTTTGAATTAGATGTATTTTTCAAAACTATAAGCATTTTTTGTGTAGCGTCAATAAATAATTAGCCTATTGACGTAAACATGCTCATCATATTAAACTATTCAAAAGATTATTCCACAGGTCAAATTAAAAATGTGATCAATGTCAAAATTAATAGAGCGGTCGAATTAATAGAATTCTTTATTTGTGGTGGCGGGTGAACATGGTGCATTTCAAGTTTTTAAAAAAAGATGATAGTACGTGTTTTGTTTGATACTTCTGAAAAATATTCACTTATACAATTTCATAAATCTAGAGTACATGTTTGAATTTTGAATCACTTGAATCTTGATGTGAAATATTTTCCCCAAGTCGTATCAAAATTGTAATAAATTCGATCATGGTGATTTTCTTTACACTTAATATAGCCTTCGTAAATGCTCTGCTTAATTTGATCTAAATCGGCAAGTAAATACATTTAAATTAAAATCGATACAATTGTTAACAACATGTTTAAGACAAGATATTCTATAGCGTATCTCTATTTCATTTAACTTTCAAAAGGTGTTACGTAATTGATAATTATTTTCAATATCAGCTATCATTTCTGTTACTAAACGTATTGTTTTATATGCATGAACAAATACGCTGAAGATTTTTGTGTATATAAAGCATAGCTTGTGTACTTGAAACAGCGCGTTTAGTATCCGAATAATGAAATTTATTAAACTTGAAGTTATTTCCTTCAGAAGTTATCCATATTACAATTGACAATGGAAAAATACAGTGTTTGGTTAATGCTGACCTTTAGTTTGAACTAACAGTAAATACGTTTCATTATTAAATACAACTCGACAAGTTTTTGTATTTCTTACGAGTCTTTTAATAATAACATTTACATATTTTTTTCAATACTAACATAAGCGAACTGTCTGTGTTTTGGATGAAGCACTAAAGGCAGAAATATATTCTATGAAATTGCAAACAAATCTTGATTTTTGTGACAAGTAATTGAAAACAGAGCACTTTAATCATATTAAACATTGTTTAATCAAAACAAAATGACTAAAAGGCGCCAGTTTTTAATTTCTCAGGACTGATTGCAAATTTAATGAATAATGATAGTTATAATCAAATAAAATCTTTAATTTTACGTCAGGGCAATGGGAAATTAGAAAAAAAAACAAAAGAACAGTCAGCATAATTTCATTTCATTTCTAAAACTTAAGAATAATTGAAACATATGGCTGTGTGGTTTAAAACTTGTTCACAAAAGTTTTCTTTGACAAATATCATTATTCCACAGAAAGATGGACATTCTTAAAAGAACTTTATCAACATTTCTTTTCAAGCACCATGTAATAAGAAATTCTAAATGATAAATGATATATTTCTATTGTTTTTAACAATATTTGAAATACTTATAGAAAATGTGCTTATTGTAAACCCTATCCACTTTAATGAAATGCTGTTGGCTCACTAGTTATATTTTCTACATGCGTATTATGAGTTCGCTAATAATCCCTTCTATATGAATTCCAAAACCAGGAGCTCCCTCAAATCAGTCACACACCAGGTGTTTATTTGATTATCAATATAAAAAAGTTTTCACTAGTGGCTACAGGCATTGGATATGTAAATGCACTGGATGACGTATAAAATATTATCAAGATTTGATACCGTTTCAAAGCCTAAAGCTTTTAATTTTGTTCCTACATGTAATAGTGGTAGATAAAAATCTTCGGCAGATTTATTTCGATGGAAAGCAAACAAAGCCTCTACTTTATTGGGAGACATTTGTATTTCTCTGAAGGCGATTATTATTTATCACAGGCTTTGATGACGAGAAATAATTGCTTACGGGAATATCAAAAGTTGCAATGTTCTAACAAATTGAGGGTATTGATTAATTCTGAAAATAACTGTTGTTAATACAGATAATGAAAAATTCTTCTGCTTTTTTAAAGAAAATTGAGTCAGGTTTTAATAAATGTATTTGTAAATTCGGTGAATACTTAAAATCAATAATTCACTGATTTTCAGGTACATCACAAGTGTATGAATATTAAAACAGTTCAGAATTAACAGAACAAGTCTGTATATTAGTTGTCAATGTAATTTTTGTACGTTGCACAATTGCGTCAAGATAGTATACATTTTTTAACATATATAATGCCAATAACTAGTAAATGCCGTTTATCAACGTAATAATTATTCTAAACCAAGTTTTTTCCATGTGACTGATTTCGAATACTTTGTCTTTCGAACACATGCATAATATTTTTGGATAATTACGACTGAACCACCCGTTTATTTAAATAGGCAGTGTTTCGGATCTGTAATCAAAGGGCTGTTTATTCGTTCAACAAGTGAGGTAAAAAATTCTACGTAGCAATTTTTTTTTTATCTCAGACATTGATTCTTACGGTAAATTGTCTCTCTTACTTCCGATTCAGAAATCATGTTGGATAAGTAGTCGGTCACATGAGAGAAACTTGGTTATTACTGGTTGGTATTCGGTAGACCGACAACCAAAACATGGTCGTAAATCATAAAAAGACTTGAATTGGCGGAAACACAAGGCGAACACACACGCAAAGTTAAAACGATGAAACAGTGTTACATATTTAATTTAAAAAATGAATGGTTACAATATGGATTATCATGGCGTAACCATCCTTCTATGTTGATTATATAAGTAAAACAAACAGAAGATACACCTTCTTAAATAATACAGCAGGATCCACAATGGTAGAAAAAATATCTATTTCATCTTACAAATTAATTAACAACGTACATATAATTGGTCTTTGTAATGCTTGTACAGTATGGAAATGTGACTTAATAAGGAAAGGTCCGCCTGTAAAATTGACCTTTCGATGCAAGACCTCCAGTTGTTACTTAATATAAAGTTTACGTCGTAATATATCTAAATAGTTGTGTGATTTATCTTTAGTCAGTCATAAAAATATAGGCACCACTTATTTATCATAAAAATAATTTTCCATTTACATCTTAAATGAGCTTACATTAAAGGGACTGACAAAGTTTAAAAGGGACAATGCAGCCATTTTACTTCATTGAACTGCTATTTACAAAAATATAAGATCGTATATTGTCAAATACACAGACAGCTCTATCTATTTCAGTTTATAAAAGTACAATAACCATAGATATAAATGTCATAATCAACTTTGCTTATTTTTATAATATTTCCTAACTGAAGTAATGAACTCTAGTCATTAATATTTCAAAGAAAAAGTCATTAAGTGTATTTGTAAGTATAAAATTGTATTATAAAATGTCGAACATATTCAAGAGATAGTCAAAAATATCATATATAATTGTATTGTTATACATTATCTTTAAATGTCAATTCTTTATCATTATAAACAGCACAATATATTCTTATTTCATAAAGTGGTGTTTTTAACATTAGGATGTGCTGTTGCTGTTGTTGTTGTTGTTTCCTGACAGTTAAGTTTATAATTAAAACATGTTCACTGTATCTTAGCAGTCAAACATAATTATGTTTTACAACAACATAAAGCTTTTTATGTACACTAAACACAGAAAGGATTATTCCAGGACATGAAAGAATAATGATGCTTTAATATGGTCAATTTAAATATAATTGCTGAAGTTATACCGTTATAGCAACGGCGTTATTTCGGTTACATATATCTATATTTTAAAACAATTATGTTGGTTGTTTCTATTTTTATTACGGACTGTTTTGACAAATATGTACACATTTGGAAATGAGCTGTCAATTTGCAACGGAATTGATCAAATTGTTTTTGAATGGTAGGCTCGTGAATCTGATTTTTTACCCGAATTTTACATAAAATTGACTAAGCCATGCGGAAATTTCCTGGACATGTTTCTTCGGTTAGAGCTTAAGGCCTTTTCATGTGCAAAGAAGACCCTCTCAAGTTGTACAAAATCGAATTTGCATAGAAATTGGTCAAATGGCTTTTGAACAGTAGGCTCGTAAAATTGATGTTTTTTCCCGAAATTTATATAGAGAAAGAACAAATCGCCGGTGCAAAAAATGACCAAGCCACGCGGAAATCTCCTGGAAATATTACTTAGGTAAGAGCTTAAGGCCTTTTCATGTGCAAAGAAGACCCTCTCAAGTTGTACAAAATCGAATTTGCATTGAAATTGGTCCAATGGCTTTTGAAAGGTAGGCTCGTAAAATTGATGTTTTTTCCGAAATTTATATAGATAAAGAACAAATTGAGGGTGCAAAAATGACCAAGCCACGCGGAAATCTCCTGGACATATTACTTGGGTTAGAGCTTAAGGCCTTTTCATGTGCAAAGAAGATCCTCTCAAGTTGTACAAAATCGAATTTGCATTGAAATTGGTCCAATGGCTTTTGAACTGTAGGCTCGTAAAATTGATGTTTTTTCCGAAATTTATATAGAGAAAGAACAAATCGCCGGTACAAAAAATGACCAAGCCACGCGGAAATCTCCTGGACATATTACTTGGGTTAGAGCTTAAGGCCTTTTCATGTGCAAAGAAGACCCTCCAAAGTTGTACAAAATCGAATTTGCAACGATATTGGTCGGATGGTTTTTCAACAGTTGACACGAGAAAATGATGCATTTTTTTAATATTATTGCTTGAATTATTATATGATACTTGTTTTCTTTATTATTAAGTACAAGATAAGCACATGCCTTCAACTAAATGCATGTCTTGTAGACATTCTTTAAATTGAAACATATATTTGTTCAATGAGGTAACTTGTTGTCAATAGCTTGTTTTATGATTTTTGTTGTTCAAAGCGGATATAACTAAGGTGTGTTATTGACCGGAACAAACGCCAAAAAATTGATAATCGCCCCGTGCTTCAAATCCTTCAGATATCACAAATATTATCTAAAGGCTATCGTTGTATATTCTTGTACTACATTCCTTTGGGTCAGAAATCATGACAAATAGTTTAAAATAAAATGTTAATTACCATATATATAAACAAAAATTAATACAGAATAAATGATCTAATTCATAATAATCTTTGTTTGAAATGTTGCCATGCCTCCCTGCATTTTTAATGTACTAGTACATTATTGCAGTACATTACATAGAAGAATAGCATTATACGAGGGTTGTCCCAATATTCTGTGACAAGATTGTTTAAAAGCTAAATAAAACAGGTACGAATTTGATATTTTAAAATGTTATAAACCCATATAATGTAAACATTTTCACAAATTTTCATAGATAAATATCAACAAACAACAAAAATATGCCATAAACACCATGGCAACTAACTGAATCGCGGCGCACGTCCAACGTCAAAGACGGCGTTAAATCTATATAAGGCGCCTTTCTCAAATACTCTCAATGGCTTTCAACGCAATAATGGTACCCATAAATTGTCAATTTCTGACTGAAATCATGTGGTTGTTAATGTCTGTTGAATGTTTGGATGGCATACATTAATTTTTGCTCTACGCGAACTTCCGGTCTCGTTACTCCTGTTTTTAGCTGTAGGAAATAGGCGACGAAGATCGGTCTTCCTATTCGTGGTTTTCCTTATTTTCGCTTTTTGTAGCGCAAAACTCTGGTTCCGTTCATGCCTTTTGTACACAAATGCTCAGAATATGTTGCTAAAACTGTTATGTTTGGTATATTTGTTGAAAATTGTTACATGTGTCATCTCGAAATAGTCATGAAACCTGAGTGACATGTTCACTGCGCCGCAAATTCTTCGAAACGTCGTCATTTTAACTTTCCTATTTTATATGAGATATTTTCATTTATTCGTATCTTTTCGTTTTTTAAGTTATTTAAACTAAAATTTTTAGAGATGATTTAAACATAGCAGCAGAGGAAGTCAACGTGACATTGTGCAGACATATCATCAGATACTTGAAATATACGTAATTAATTTCAGCCTATTCATTACAAAATGTAAATTATTTGACGTGCGCCGGCAACTCAAACCAATGTCGTTAATACTGAAAATTTCTAAGTAACTAGGGTAAATTTTTTGTAAATGATTTGTTGTAGTGTTAAATAATAAACTCAACGGTTATAAGTGTGAATTATTTTCTATTGGCGTTAAAAATGAACCGGCTATAAAATTTGTCACGGACTTTTGGGACAACCCTCGTACACCTATAAGATACAGTGCGAAAGCAAAATCAAAGTAATAAAAGGATGGAGACATTAATGAAAGTATAACCCAGATCTAGTGTATTTCTAACATTAAGATCATAAATGGCTATATTCGACCTATATATATTTTATGATATATGGGATCGAAAGTGTTGTTTATCTCAAGGACTAAGATTAATAGCTGTTAAATCAACTCTGAAATGTCTCTTGTGTGTTGCTGAGACAAACATAATTACATTTTATGGCTTTGGTCTGTTCAGTGTCCTTTGCCTCATATATGTTCAGCATATTCATAGCATGGAACTTATGATAAAAGTTATAGCTAGATGATCCGCTGATTTAATTCAAACAAACTCCTTTTAAATATTTTTGAAAATACATAACTAACATCACATTTTAGTCAACTTTAAAAAACAATCTGACGACGTTCACGTTAAAACTATTTCTTTGCAGTTTTATAAAAAAATAATGCATACCAGTTTTGGTAGTTTGGTAGTAAACGTCGCCCATAAACATACTCACATAAAACTGTCCTGCAACTTTTCAGTTTAGAACTGCCGGAAGATTCTAAAATAAAAATTATCACTACTATATACATGTATGACTAGTTTAACATTTAAAAATATCTAAAATCTATATTTACAATTGTTATATACTTCAAGATTTTGAATCTGAAAGCAAAGTAGCTGAATGTCTGAAATATAATTATCTGTTAGTATCAGGCTATATTTATGTAAACTGTTTCTTAAGATGATATGTTCTTGCAGTTAGATAATGTAGATATAAATTCATAGGTATATATGAACCGTTAAATTAAGGAAAAAACTAATGAATTATGTGTTGATATTTAATTAAATAAATCGTTGATAAGATTGGCAAGGAAATATTCATTTTATTGCATAATGTCCGCATAAATTATCGTTTAAAACGTTTCTTTCGTCTTTAAATCTTATGTAACGAAGACATTGCAGTTACTAGAATTCTTTAAAAAGGGAGATTCTTTGGGAATAATGAAATGAAATTTGAACAGGCAAAAAAACTAAGCAGATTAAAATAATCAATTTGATGAAATAAAAACATTATTACCATTATATTTCTTTTTTCATTAGACCCTTAACAATAACAGGAGATAACATGTGTACGTTAAGTGCATACAAACATATGATGACTTCTATTACAAGCTCATTGTCTGGTAAAATAGTCTCTGTAAAGCAATAAGCCAATGACCGTATGGGTAGGAACATAATGATCCCCTATAGAATACCCACGCACAGTAAAGTCTGAACAACATTACGATAACAATAACAATGCAAAAGAAAGGACAAAACACTATAAAGGTGAAGAGTGATGATACAAAGAAGTATAAAGAGGGTGAGCTTAAAATGCTATAAGCGTCTTTAAAAGATAGTATAATAGGGAACTGTAAGGTCACCGAACACAATACAATATTAAACGATAAAGACTCACTTGATTAAGTCCGTCCAAGAATGACATTGATAAGCACAGTGAAGTCTAAAGAACATTTTTATAACAATTACAATGTAAAAGAATGAACAATATATTTGGACAAAACACTATAAAGATGAACAGTGATAGTACGAAGAATTACAAAGAGTGTGGGTCAAAAACGGTTTTAGATGCTCATTAAAAGATAGAAAAATAGGAAACATTAAGGTTGCCGAACACAATATAATATTAAATGGTAAAGACTCAGTTTGATTGAATCTTTCAAAAGATGACATTGATAAGTGAATACATTTATTCACGCCATGATCATGATTCATGTTTATTAAATTGAATAGCATATGACAAATTCAAGAATTAAGTTCATACGTCGGGGTAATTTAAAAGTGATCACAAAAAGCCATGGAAAGATTAGCAATAAGCTTACTTGATGTCACAAGCTATTATGCCAGACACAATCGCACAGGAAAAGAGTGAAAACTACGATTTAGAAATACCTTTCTTTTAATTAAATGTTTTAAATAGTTTCATAAATCTGGTAAAAGTGTACCAGAATGCTAGGTACAAGAACCTACACTGTAGGAAGGTTTTCAGGATTGTTATTTTATAATTCATTGTGTCTGTCTAACCCGTGAAGGCTTTTTTAACAATAAATATTTTTACAGACACTTTTTATTTTTTTTATTAATGATAAAGAAAAACTGGGAAAATAAATTTGCAATTTCGTGATTGATAGCAAAAAAAAAATTCTTGATATTTATCATTATGCGGGGAATGATATTTATTTTAAAATGACAAAAAAAGTTTTTTTTGACAAGGCCGGGAAAAAATTTTTCCTTTCGGGAAAATCCCAATGTCTAATTTTTTACGTCCACTTTTGACAAATGATGATAATGACATTGTGGGAACGCCCCCTAGGCAAACAGCACAAGCTACACTAGTATGTTTAGTTTCAGATTGTGTAAATCATTTTTCCTTTTTCATTATTCACAGACATATACTGTCTTCAAAGTTTGTTATAATTCATTGAAAATTGGTATTGAAATTGTATTGTTATGCATTTTTAGCAATGTGTTATCACATGTATGATAATGTACTATATGCATGTCAAAATAAAAAATAAATGTTCTGTTCTATAATTATTTATTTTATAAAGGCATATCTAGCGTTTTTGTTCTCTTTGGTTGCTTTTGTTGTTGTGGAAATATATGTCGGTTTATATTATCTTGTTTTGCTTTCATTTGCAGAAATCAACAAAAAATATACTTTGTTCATTTATATAGAATATGTTTTGACAACTAAGCACTCATCACTTTGGTTTTAGTTTTAACAATAATATTTCTTAGAATATATATACAAGTTACAGTTTACAATATATATAAAGGATTATAATTATTTCGTTTAAAACAGGATAAGAACGGAAAACAATATTTAATAAAATTCGTCACCATAATTGATAATTGACAAAAATAGGTGCTTTATTCATAACATATCAAATAATCTTATGATAATTGAAAACAGAACAAATAGGAATAGTTTATTTTTGAAAAAGTAACTCCAGATGTGCATTTGATTGTACATTTTCTAACTTGATACATTTAGAAGTAATACATATAATTTATTTGATCAGTGACTTTTATTTCATCACAAGTAAAATATTTATTTTCAAAATTTGTGAATAATTGTTATATACAGTCATTTGATGTTTGACAATGTATATACTTACATAGTTGCATGAATACAAGTTATCTATAAAAGTAAATATTGACCATTGCCATAACAGAATACTAGAAATCAGTTTAGCCAATCTTCTTATAAGTTGATTAATTAAAACAAAATTTGTTGACAAAGTATCCGTAATAAACTTTGTATAGATATGGGCTAAAAGTCTTCCGAAATGAAATTTGACAATAATTTTTTAATTAAAGAGAATGAAAATAAAATGAACAAACCAAACCCTTAAATTTGCAGGGTTTTAATTTTTAACGTTTTAATAAAAATTGTATTCCCCCCCTACGATTTTTTAAAAAAAACTAATTTTCCCTTTAAAAGTTTTTTTTTCAAATTTGAAAAAATTAAAAGGGAAAACACAATTATATTCAAGTGTATCTGACTTTCTTATAATTATAATGGTATGTTTGTGCAGATTTAAGATAGCTTTCGAAGAAATTCTCTCTTATTTTTTCTTTCTTAAAACAACGTAGGTTTTTTTTTCATAAAATTGATTTTCTTATGCAATGTCAAAAAGTAAACATAACGTTGTAGAGAATAAATAATCATACACCTAACATTAATTGGGTATGCAATTTGATCTTTTTATTACAAAACTGACATCATTTCACAATATCTGGTGCGTGCATACAAAACATGAATTAGCCTTTTATGTATTTATTTCGATACAACACAGAAATATGATACTTAAACGTAAATTTTATGTGAATATATTCATAATTCCTCATCATTCAATACAAAATCGTTCAATTTTTCTGTAAACTACTCGTATATCTAGTTTAGCCATAATTGTATACAAGGGGGCAATCAAACATTCGTTGTATCACCCCATAGTTACATATTATGTAATATATTCTGTATCTAAAAACAAAGTTTATTATTTGAAAAAGCATCGGTTACTTTTATACATAATACACGCCAAAGGTTATTTAAAGCTGAATATTAAAATACTCCAAAGGCGGCTTTCTTTAGGGATTCTTATTTCACTCTATTTTATCGCCACATCAGCGTTGTTTGTGCCGTGTGGAGGCTGTACAAAGTCGCCCCGCATATTCAATCAGGGATGTTATATTTCTGATCCTTAAAGATCGTTCAGCACGACATTATTGTTGTGCTTGTGGTATTTTAGTTCTATCTATTCGGCATCTTTCTTGTTGGGTGGTTCCAGTATTCCTCACTTGAATACTGTTGAATCACCCTTAGGATATGAGGCCTGCTTTTTAAATTTGTCTTTTGACGTTATATATGTGATATGCAGGCTTCATAACCTCAGATCCCCTTTCAAAATTCCATTTTATTTAGTTCCGCCCATTGTTTTCTCGTTTAGGAAACACGCATTTTTTACTGGAGGACCATATGCCGCTTTTCATGGAATGGCACTGACGTGTTACATTGAAGGTTCCATGATAACCGCCATATGAACACATCTGCGGATGTTTTAAAATTCTAAATTTTACCAGTACATGTTAAATGTTGAATTCTGCTTAAGCCGGTGCTAGAGGGCGTGGACGGTAGTTTGCACTTGACAGTACCGTCCATGAACAGGCTCAATCAAACTGAGCCTGCAACATTTTCAATTTTGCCGCGTTGGGCTTTCTTTAGGGATTCTTATTTCACTCTATTGTAATTTTTAGCCTCTATTTTTACGCTTTAATGAAAGTGTATTGCGCATAATTTCAGAACATTCACTAAATCTGTTTTAGGTGTGTGTGCAAAATGCCAAAAAAAGAAAAAAAGAAATGCGTTTAAACACGTTATACTCTTATCTAAGAATTACACAAAATAGTGATTTTTAATTTAATTCTGCGCATTTTCCGTTTTAAGATCCCTGGTTGATTGATGTAAGATTTTCATCTTTTTTACCTCAATGAAGCTATTCTAAGATCTGCTACTGCTTCAAATTAGTAGTTTGTAAAATACTGCTTTATCTAGCAACAAAAGTTATGACTTTAAATCATTTCTTAAAATAAACAAAAGTAAATACTCTTATTTAAGACATTCCAAAATACTAAAATGCCCAATCGATGTTTTTTTTTAACAAATCATTACAATTGAAAAGGGGGATAACTTGTTAGCCAAATTGCGAACAAGAATGAAAACTTCAGACACCTGTGGATAATCATAAACAGTTAAAGTATTCCACTTATCATCTTCCCTGGCATCTTTTTTTTTTTGGATGTGACAAAGGCCAAATCGTGTTGATGTTTTCAGTTTCATAATTGAACAGTAACGATTACCCATATAAACGTATTCCTTACATATTATGCAAATAATGGAACGTTAATTATGTGGTATTTTCTGGAAACACAGCCCGGTTTTGTTTCAGAGATTAGTTCTATTCTTATCAATATGGGTTGTTCAATTTTATCTTCATACAAATATTCTCGATGGAAATTTGTATCGATTTGTCGCAGCAGAATTGTCACATCCAGTATAACTTACTTTTTACTTCCAATACCGGAAAAAATGATTCCAGGTTCCTAAAGCCTTGTCAAGAACACTTAGCTTGGCTCGGTCATGTTAAACTTAGCACGTTTTTATTTTATATAATTACATGACTGATGATTAAAGGGTATAAAGATATGTTGCACTCTTCATTACAGATACAATATGTTGGGGGTTTCATACATTGTTGATTATAATACTGAATAGTATGAATCGAGAACACATTTGTCAAACCTATATTAGACAAGGTGCTAGTCGAGTCTGATAAGTATTACAGCTGTCTACAAGTCTAAAAATCAGCATTGCTTTATTTATATGACACCACAATTTTTAGACATTTTAAAAACTCTGTTATTTTAAATACTATGACGATTTAATATGGAATTGTTGGATTCTAAAAATTAAAATTGAGGCTAGATGGGGTACGATATGCGTTTGATATAGTTTTTTTGGACTCTATAAACATGAAATGAGTCATAGCTGATTGATAAGATTGGATCGAATACTAATTTCTATTAGAATATCTTCATACAGACATTTTTGATGACCATCATACATTAAACAATATGAAATGAAAAAAGGTGTTTTACAGTTACAACTTTACACCCTTTTGCAGCTTTGTTTGTAGTAAAATAGTAAAAAGTACATGGCAGAAAAAATTACCTTTCAAATACATGACTGCTATTTCATCATCTAAAATCTATCAAAGTAAGTGTAGTATAATCTTCTTTCAGAAAAGCCATTATATATATATATAATCTATAATTCTTGAGTTAATTGCAAATTAATAGCAAAACGAATCAAATAACCTTAGACATTTGTAAGAGGATTAATTAGACTCACACATATCAAGAAAAGCATAGAATATGACATATTCGTGAATGTCGAAATATTGAAGTAACTGAAAAGATGTCTGATATGTCTCAAAAAATTACCCCCGCATACCACTTTGTCAGAATCAACAGTGGCCATTTAGAGCTCAAGGACAACCTCCCTGCCAAATCTGAGGTTACTAAGCCAGTGCATTGCTAAGTTATGTATTCTACATGCTTCAAATGTGAAAATGTCAAAATCAATACATTGCGGACAGGACAATTTAGCAATTAAGAAGAAAAGCTTTTTTTGTCAAGGTCCCTGTAACCTTGACGTCTGACCCAGTGACCTTTAAATCAATAGGGGTCACCTATAGTCATGATCAACATCCATGCCAAATATGAAAACTATGGGTCAAAGGAATCATAAGTTAATGGGTGGACAAACTTTTTAAAGTCAAAGTCCCTATGACCTTGACCTTTGATCCAGTGACCTCAAACTCAAAAGAGGTCATCTACTAATCATGACTAACCTCCATGCCAAATATGAAGACTGTGGGTCAAAGGAATCTTAAGTTATAGGGCGGACAAGCTTTTTAAAGTCAAGGTCCCTGTGACCTTGACCTTTGACCTGGTGACCTCAAAGTCATTAGGGGTCATCTACTAATCATGACTAACCTCCATGCCAAATATGAAGACTGTGGGTCAAAGGAATCTTAAGTTACATGGCGGACAAGCTTTTTGAAGTCAAGGCCCCTGTGACCTTGACCTTTGACCTGGTGACCTCAAAGTAAGTAGGGGTTATCTACTGATCCTGACTAACCTCCATGCCAAATATGAAGACTGTGGGTCAAAGGAATCTTAAGTTATTGGGTGGACAAGTTTTTGAAGTCAAGGCCCCTGTGACCTTGACCTTTGACCTGGTAACCTCAAAGTCAATAGGGGTCATCTACTAATCATGACTTGCCTCCATGCCAAATATGAAGACTGTGGGTCAAAGGAATCTTAAGTTATTGGGCGCACAAGCTTTTTGAAGTCAAGGCCCCTGTGACCTTGACCTTTGACCTGGTGACCTCAAAATCAATAGGGGTCATTTACTAATCATGACTTACCTCCATGCCAAATATGAAGACTGTGGGTCAAAGGAATCTTAAGTTATTAGGCGGACAAGCTTTTTGAAGTCAAGGCCCCTGTGACCTTGACCTTTGACCTAGTGACCTTAAAATCAATAGGGGTTATCTACTTATCATGACTTACCTCCATGCCAAATATAACGACTGTAGGTCAAAGGAATCTTACGTTATTGGGCGGACAAGCTTTTTGAAGTCAAGGCCCCTGTGACCTTGACCTTTGACCTAGTGACCTCAAAATCAATAGGGGTCATCTACTAATCATGACTAACCTCCATGCCAAATATGAAGACTAAGGGTCAAAGGAATCTTAAGTTATTGGGCGGACAAGAAAAAACCGACGGACGGCCGGACAGCCGGACGGCCGGACGGACAAGCTGATTCCAGTATACCCCCCTTACAACTTTGTTGTGCGGGGGTATAAAAAACTAATCAGAGCTTGTCATTCAAAAAAGATTTTTCTGTAAAAAATGTATGAATGGCACGATTCTAAGACAGGTAAATGATAAGATTAGTTTTAGATTAGATGTAAGATTAGTGCAATTATACAGTGTGCTTTCAAACTTAAATCAAGTCAAAATATCGAAATATGACAAGAAAAACACTTAATACATGTATTTCTTTCATCATTGACTGCAAGTCAACAATTTCAACCAACAGTTGCTTTTGACATGTGGTCTAGTGGTTAAGGTCGATCACATAAAACCGATTTCCTCTCACCGCTGGGTTTTATTTAATCCCGTCGTGAACTTTGTATACTTCATGCGAAAAAGCTAATAAGCACAGTTTAAAGGAACTCCATTGAGGTAAAAAGTCTAGGAAATAAAATTTGAATTTCTTGCATAGATCAACTGGGGTATTAATCACAGAAATATTTTCAAAAGATAATTAATAAATAAACACAAAATAAATAAAAAATAATCTTATTGTTGTACTATTCTTAGCCAAATTGGAGTGAAGCGTTGCAACGCTTTTCAATTTTTAGTCTTTTTTCACACTTAGAAAAGTTGTTTCGGAAAGTCGGAGATAGCGAATAATATGAAATTTTACACACAAGTTATTGAACTGGACCTGAATCAATTGGAACAACTATTTCCAAAAATTATATCCAGTCCTGTCAGGTCAAAAAACCGAAGTCGAGTCCTTTTAATTCCTGTCCTATACATATCATATTTCAAATCAGATGTCAAGTAATCACAAGCTATTTTGGTTTAAGGTTTCAAAAACATGAACATTTCACTTTTGACAATTCAGGTAATTATGTCTGGAAATAGATGTTTCTGAAATTATGTGACAAATTGTCTCCAGCCTGTCCAGCTGCTGACAGGGATTGACAGTCTAAAATGGGATTTATTAATATCATACTCATTTATCATCCTTCTCGACACACTTTAAAGTCGGAAAACAAGTTCACATTACAAACTTTCATTTGAAATTATTGGTTTAAAGATAACTGTCATAAACACATCAATTCTGTGCATTTTGTCTAAACTCCTCAATTAACCATTGCCAAGTGTAAATGATATATACAACTTTAGCCGGTGTTTTTGGGGCGTAGAAGGCAGCTTGCACTTGTTTCTATCGTCCAAAAAACAGGATGAATTAAACAAATTGTGCAATTTTTTTTTTTGCGTATCTGCGTTACAACGGGATTCCGTTTTTCCTATTTTATTTAGTTGTATTTCAACAAGGATGTACATTAAAGGAAGAAGATGATGTTTTTCAAAATGTGTTTTATACGTGGTTTAAATGCCTAATACGAGAAAAATATTTTAATATTAGATTCAATTTAAAAGATCAAGGTATCTTGAGACCTAAAAGTATGTAACGTGAACTGTTCTGTATAACAAATTATATTACATTTATCTACGATTCTCGAATTCTTCTGAACTTCCAAGAATCGCATTTTCTTTTGCAGCAAAAACACCTTCGTAAAAGTGAAAGAAAATAATCGTTCATCCTATATATTTTTACATAATTATTTGACGAACAGGAATCTTACCATGACGCATATTAAAACAGCGTTACATTTCTAAGAAAATAAATGGTTAAATCTATATTGTTACAGTTACAAAATAAAAACGTTTCAATTTCGTTTTCTTGATCTTTTTCAAACATGTAGGAGTTAGGTGATATCATATTTTGTTTTATTTAGGCGAAAATAAGATACAGAAAATACCATCGGATATAAAGTTTAAAAAATAGAACAGACTGGCATATTCTATCATAAAAATTGATTAAGATGGTTGTTGTCTTGTCATTTAGGGTGAACAGACTTTTTTACTTAAAATTAAATTTGTTGTTCATAAATTTTGGCTTTTTCTCCAAACAAAAAATTATGCTATCAAGTAAAATTAAATGCACAACTACTTTAAAGGAAATACAATTGTCTGGTCACTTATTTAAAAACTAGAAATGTGTCATCATGCCACGGATGCCCCCGTATGCAGCCAAAATTTCAGATGTTATAATATTTAGTTCCAAATTTGTTTGCACAAATTATTTTTTTAATTTTAAGTTCAAAGCCCTTAAAACTTTTCAATGTTAACACAAACCATTTTCATACAATGTTCAAGGCACTGAAATTATTCAGTCTTAACCTTTTGAAAAAAGCATATTTCATATTTGTAGCCAAAATAATGGCTACATACATTTCCACAAAAGTATGAGTGCTGAAACTGAAAGTTCAAAATTTTTCCAACATTCAAGAAAGATAAGTTTGTCCAAAATCATTGAACCATGACCAAATTCAAACTTAAACTGCTTATTCCTAAGATGTATCTATATTATTTTCAAAGTGAAAGGGACATAACTCTGCCAAAAATCATCGAACCATGACCAAATTTAAACTTGACCTGCGCCTTCCTTTGACATATTCATATGTCAAATTTGAGTTTAATATGTAACACTGTTGGGTAGATAATGAACAGAAACTGTAAATTTCATATTATTTTCAAAGTGAAAGGGGCATTACTCTGTCAAAAATCATTGAACCATGACCAAATTCAAACTTGGCCTGGGCATTCCAAAAACATATCTATATGTCAAATTTGAGTTGAATGTGTTGTACCGTTGGGGAGATAATAAACAGCAACTGAAAATTTCATATTATTTTCAAAGTGAAAGGGGCATAACTCTGCCAAAAATCATCGAACCATGACCAAATTCGAACTTGACCTGTATTTTCTCATGACATATCCATATGTCAAATTTGAGTTGAATGTGTGCAACCGTTACTAAGATAATGAACGGAAACTGATGATGACGGAATGACAGAATGACGGAAGGACGGAATGACGGAAGGACGGAAGGACGGAACAGGGTAACACTATATGCACCGGCCATTACATGGCGGGGGCATAAAAACAATAACAACAACATATTTTGCTCCTTTATTCTGGCAAAACATCCAACAACTTTACTCGTTATGCCATATATGCTCAATAAAATGTATAAAATTATTATGATTACGAAATATTATTATGTAGTACCTTATTAAAGGTACTCCACTGAGGTACGGCCGAATGTCACAAAAAAAAGTAAAATTTCACAAACCGATAATTTTTTGTTACCTGCGTGTTAGGGACATTCAAACATAATCAGTGATACATTGATATGTGTTCTTTGGATTGGCAAATCGTTTGAAATACATATTTTCTCCAATTTTGTGGGAAAAGCGTTTAAACACCTTTCAGTTTGCAAATCTGAATAAAAACAACGGTCACGTGATGATTCTCCGGATGACTTAAAAGCGAAACGGAGAATTTTTTGTGTATCGGCAGCAACGAAAGTGCAAAAGTGGAATATACCAACAATCCATAAATTTAAAAGCAAATTATGGGTTTGTTTTGTTAAAATTTCTTGTTGTTCACATATGTTCTTGTGAGAAAAATCTTTCAAAAGCAATTTCAATATATTTAGAGCATTACATTATTGTAATCATGTTTGTTTTTCTCCATTACAATGATGAATTTAGCTAAACGTACGGAGTTGGAAACTGACATACACAAATTTTACAAATATTCTATGTTAATTTGAGAGCTTTCGTGTAATTATTAAATATTATGTATTAACTTTGTAATGGTTAAAATATCATGATATCTAGGCTAAGAAAATTTACTTTGTCAATCAGTGTAATGGGTCCTATTTCAAAGGTCACTTTGGTTTATCTCACACCCGTTCAGGAAAAAAAAACTTCGTAATACCTTTTATACAACGAACATGAACTTGAGTATTGTAAACATAAAAAATCACACGCACACACAGAATGTTATTCCAGAGATTTCTCTTTGACTCTGATCAAAGTACTGAAAGCACTGGCTAAATAGAGAATGAATCCGGCCTCATTATAGGACATTTAGGCTTCAACTTTATTAGTTTATATTTCTTATGTATGTCTAGTGCATATAATTAAAATTCTATAAGAAAAAATCGATCTCCTTTGCTAGATAGATCTGAAATTTAATATTTATCATTTTACATAAATACTTGCATATTTATCCGCATTGGATGTAAACTTTGTTGATGAGAAGATTACTACGTTTTGATCTAGACATTCAAAACTATAGGTAATTGATACCTGTTCCATGCACATGGTAAACATTATCAAGAAGGTCGGAAAAGAGTTACAATCTGGCTCTATTAATATTATCATTATCATTATTGATTTAGCAGATATCCTGATAAAATTTCTTTTTTATTGGAAGGCCTCCGTACTAGTGATGGGTCAATTGAGTTGTGCTTTAATGTTACCAATATATTGAAGCTTCCCGGTGGAAAAGAAATTGAGAGCGTTATAAGAGTAAAAAAGGAAAACTGGAATAAAGACAAACAAGGCGACGGCAACGTTCACAGGACGCAGCCCCCGACACAGTCAAGCTTCCACAGCAGGGTTATTGCCGTGACTAGTGAAATAAACTTAAAACTGATTATATAGTTGTTTTTTTTTTAAACCCTAACTTTCTTTCAAATTAAACGAAACAAACAAAATCATGATACTTGCAAGACAAATGTGAAGGGCAGGTAAGTAAAAGTAGCTTTAAAACGAATTCAGAAGAAAGATATATAAACCCTTTCACCTCGATACCAAAACAAACCATTGTTTAAATTTCTATGTTTAATAATATTTTAAAACCATCCTAAGACCGGTTATACAAAAAAAAAACTTTTGGAGGGGGGGAAAGGGCAATGTATACCCTTAACCATTGTTTTTACCCTCCTTAATAGCCTCTTTATCGAGGGCATTACTCATTGAATTAAATAGTTTTTGTTAATATTTGATTGATAAAAAAGGTCGATGGTTCATTTCGCCAAACTATTTTAAAAAACACGGAGTGACTGCCGTTCAAAATACTTCCAATTTGGCCCTAAATTATTGATCGGGTGCATTTCAATTGCATAAATAAGTTGGGGACGGGGAACCCTGCTTTTTCTTTCCTTTATAGCACTAATCCCTTTTTTACTTTCCCCATTCTACTTTGTCTTCTTCTTTTCTTCCTTTGTTTTTCATTTTTTATTTGGGTTTTGTCGTTTTATTTACCACTTGAAAGCCTGAAATTAAAATTTTTTTTGATAATTTAGCTTGTGGTCCTGTGTTGCTTGTTCGTGTGGGTGTTTGCAATCATTGGAATGTTACCAAAATTTCTTTTTGTATTTTCTGAATCGAAGGGGAAATTACAAAGCTAAAAATTCAAAATCTCTGAAACAGCGGTCAACGACAAAACCTAACAAACAAAGCAGTTTTCTTAAAAACAGCCTGAAAACTAGCGATTTTTAAAAGACAAGAAATATTTCTTTTTTTTGTTATAAGTATCCAACAAAATTACAACGCATTCAAAGTTTAAAAGTTTAGCTTGGTTATAGAATTGTCCAATGAATGCACATTCACAAATTACGTGGATGAAATCATTTTAATCAATGAAAATGCTATTTTAAGCCGATGTCGAAAGCGTTATATCACAAATAAATCTGACTGTCGAGTAGTTGAATATATACATGTCGGACTGTTTTGGCGAGAAGATTTTTGTTAAATGATTTACATCAATGTTAAACAACAGGTTTATCTTGAACAAAAAAGTTCGAAATTAATAAGGATTACAAACCCGAAATGCAATGGAAAATCTAAATTTAGTATTACTTGATTTTATCCAGGCAGTGTTCGTATATCTTCTCCGTGGGGCAAGGGTAACGCGCTCGTTTAGTGTGTCTGGGGTTCAAATCCAATTCAAGGCAATTATTTTTTATAAAGTTTCTTTGTTAAGGAAATAGCCACGATATGCAAGGATAAAGTGTGGCTGTCATAAAAATGAACATAAATGATTTTTTGATGCAACTCTAGTCATGCAAATTTCCATATGTATCAAACTCTGATACCAAGCAAGAAGAATTTTTAGTACGTAAAAATAAACTTATACAGGAAAATAATACAGTTATACAGTGCGATTTAGATTGCAAAGATCAATTAATCTTCCTAAGTATTTCGGTTATAGTGATTATACCATAATCAAAACGTTAAAGGTCTCCTAAAAAATGTTCTTTTGGAAATTAAATACGAAGTGTAAGCACATAGAACATAAACCACCAGATTGCTTGAAAAAAATCTTTTATCGGCAGGGATAAATTGGTTCACAAAACATATTTTTTTCACAATCATGATCAAATGATCAGACTGTCATTTTCTTCCTGTTACTGAAAGATACGAACAGACTGGTTGATTTTCTTCCTGTTACCGAAAAATACACACTAGGAAAATTTCAAGTAGAAGAGACGTCACTGACAGAATATTTGAATATAGAAAAAAATTTGCTAAACCCTATTTATGAAAGAGAAATCGGGGATGCTACTTATTAAATTATTTTGCCCATAAAAGAGGGTTTATATTACTCGTTTAGATTATTTTCAAAAACAAAAGTCTCAAAAAGCAAAGGTTAGCTGATATTAAGATGTAAACCGCGACATATAAAATTTATTTACCTGTGAAACTGGAGTGAAAAATGTTGTTAGTTTATCCGGTTTTTTCTTCAGTGCCTTCAGCACTTTTGATCTTATATGAAGTACAAGTAAACTATATCGTTTTCACCGAAAAATCATTAAATTCTAAACAAGTTTCTAATAGAATCATAAACATTTATTGTATCATAGTTTTTGAAAAACATTTCTGTTGAAAACGTGTCAGAGTTAAATCAAATTCATATACATGGACAGTGCGTAACTGGAGTGCAGGTAATAGTTCCCAACACTCCAGAGCATGCCCATTGATGTACTCATTCTTTTTTTTTGGGGGGGGGTTGCTTTCTTTTTTTTTTGGGGGGGGTGCTTTTAGTGGAATAACGATAGAAATGCCACATTCAGAAGCTGGTTTATAGATTTTTTTTCTGGGGTTTCATATTGTTACAACAGGGAACGTGCATTTAATTTTGCCTATGGTATGAATATGATGTAATTGTGTGTGGGGGAACGTGTATGTACGATCCTATCAAGATAGCATACGAAAACGTCACTCATTACATACACAGATTGCCCGTTTGTGCCAGAAACAATTTTGCAAAGGGGGCACCTGAGTTCTTACTCCACCAGTAAAACTGAAGAGTCGCCAACATGACCTACAAAGTTGTGTGTGACGTAACCCCCCACTCCATCCCAAAAACAAACAATCAAATCAAATGAGACATGTCATTAACTGTATTTGATTTTAAATACGTTATAGATAGAGTTAAATACATTTTATTAGTGTGATTACACTGTGCTCGTATAGTATAAATATCACCGATGCATTATGTTTGCCTTTAGAATATTGACAAATTGAAAACTAAAAAATGTCAATGAAAATAATTGTACATGATATAATATCTTTTTCCGTTTTTGTCTAGGAAAATGTCCGCTTCGCTGGCGTTTTGATTTTCTCAAGACAACGAAATTTGCTACCTTGATTATCTTTTATACAGTTTTTCTTCGTTATACTCAAGTTATATAAAACATGATAGGTTAGAGTGTTGAGAAAAAATCAATAAACTTTTTTTATCCCCGTTTACTCTGTTGTTACAAAAATGTCCGTTGCGTATTTTAGTCATACCCGATGAATTGTGGGTAACTTCTGTACATGTCTGGGAAAACCAACTTTCATTTTTGCATCAAAAGCTAATGTGAAAATGCATTTTTTAGCATAATTGTTGTTAGAGGGTTGGTTAAAGTGTAAGTTATTGTTATTGTAGTTATAATATTGTGATTTGTGAGGAAATTTGTTTACATTTTTTTTTACACCAAATTACCTATCAGACCTCAGTGTAGCCCCTTTAAGGCTTTCTATTTTGGGCTTTGTGTTTTGCTAAAAATTTATATCTAGCGATATATCAGAAAGCCGATACATCATAATTATGTTTTTATATTTCTACAAAATCTTTCAATTTACCGAACGTTTATTAATCATTACAGAGACAGGCATATAGTTATCAAAATCTAAAGTTCATGGATGACGGATTACCAAATATTTTTAACAATAGAGGCCACGCCCTAAATAGTATCTGTTCCCGTTTCCAAATGTTGCGTACTGAATAACTAAGCTGGGAACCAGTCTGGCTGTATTTGTCACCCACTTTATACGAGTTGATATAATTGTATCGTATTAACACATTTTGATACATTTTGAGTTTATTTAAGTTATAAAATTTATAGGTAAGGTAAAAAAAATGTTATGTATGCATGTATATCTCGCGAGATCGAAGGTTGGTGTGTTTGCATGAATATTGTATTTAATTTAACGTATACATATGCCAACCCTCATTATAAAGTATTTAAAATAGTTGTGATTATGTGATTCAATATCACTTTTTAACATTTTTGTTGTTGTTGTTGTTGCTGTTTCTGCTAATCAACACTTTTTGATTGAAAACTTTCAGTGGAAAGAAAATAAAACGTTAATGTAATTAAGAAAACACCGAAGTGAAATACGGTTCTTGAATATTCAATACTTTTCTACATATAAATATATATAAAATGCTCACATCATTTTAATATCATTTTATAATATTTGCGAAAACTGAAATAGCAAAAAAAACTGGTAGACAAATTTTAACACTTTCCGTATACCTTTTCCCTGACAAATTGAGATTATACTATCATTTCATAGGGGAAAATAGATAAGAATTGAAAACAGATGTTTATGATAATTATAATGATGCGTGCCTCAGAAATAGGTCGTGTGTTTTTTTTAAAGAAAAATTACGTAAACACATTTTTTTTTCGGGGGGAGGGTATTTTTCTAACAACTTCAGAAACTTTTAATTTGCAATTAGAATTGATAAAACAGAGTTTTATGTAAAATATGAAAGTCAAAGTAGAACAGGGTTCCTTACATATGCTTATTAGATATTTGTTTGAGGGAAGTTTTATTGTCTCTCATAAAAGAGTAAAAATATTTAGCAAGTCCTTTGAACATATTTACTTTCCATTTGTATGCATTAGAATAAAACTTGAATCTATGTGTTTTTCTGTTTCTAAAGGTACACGGCAATCAATTTCACAGAAATAGATTAAAGAAGAAAACAAGACAGAAAACAATAACATAACTTTTAATAAAACAAAAGATATTATACATAATTTTTATAGACCGTTTATATGATCCAACATGAATAACCAACAAATCTTAAATACAAACACCTGCCTTCCACCTGTGATTGTAAAATGTAATTATCTTTATATACTATACATTTTTATTCCTTACATACGGGAAACGAATTTGGTGACAGTATCAAATCACAAGAATCTCTACATCTGAATGTCAATATTTAAAACTATCAATGTCATGTTCAAAACACTGTTACATTTACAAAACAATGCCGTTGTAATGACATTAACAAGTAATAATCCTACACATTTAAGCTTTTTGTAATGCCATCATCTTTATAATGTAATGAATCAAATGACAATGAAAAGATCTCTTTTCAGTCGCACAAATTGTAGAATTAAATTTATCGTTTAAACAGATATACAAAAAGTCGTGTAAAACTTTATGCTACAAAGAAATAATTTTAATAATAAATTTGATAGAATAAGCTAACTAGAATACATGTTAAAAAGATATACATTTCTAATCATGTTAAACTCTTGCGAGAGGAAATGATAAGAATGCAACAAACACAGGTGTGGTCTGATTACATTTATTCAAGCGTTAAATAGATTAAAGAAATAACAAAAAACTACAACCATCATTTGTGCAGATATGACACAAAAACTAAACTTTGTTTTCTTACATTTCAGATGTTTGGCGGTAAAAGTTTAAGATTCATTAATGATAAGATAAAAACAAGATTTTTAATAGATAACTGAATTCTATAACAGATGTCAGTGTTTTTCAATGCTAAGAATTACAATCCATAGAATAATATTTGCAGCAGTTTACATAACATGTTGGTAGAAAAAAAACTAGTTCATAGAATATTTATAATTTGCATGATCTTAAATTATGATAACAAGTTTTTAAAGCAAACGAAAAATGGGAGTTGACGGTCCTGTGTTTTAAAAAAACCGTCCTAAATTTTGAATTACCTAAATAGCAATTACTTTCTAAGTTCCCATTAGTTCCAATTACGATGACATTCATTCTATAGAAATATCCATATGTAAGTCTGGAATATTGACAGTCTGGCAATCTCGGCATATCATCCATCAGAAAGACTGTCTTATGTTGAGAGGGTAATCACTTGTTTATAAAACATAATGTTTCATAGATATATTCTTTAAATTAAACATTTCTTACAGGTCGGTTGTGATTTTTTGAATGCGGGTTACCATGCGTTTTCGACTAAAACTCAACAATAGGGGCAGTGATAGTAAAACCTTTTAACTGAGAATGATAGACACATGTTTCCTTCAGTGCAAAAAAAACAACTGAATATATGCTCCTCCCATTATTAAAAAAAAGCAAAAACCCAATTGATGTGTTTTCAAAGTCCGTCAGTGTATAAATCTCTTTAAAATATAAAATATGTTATTTTCCCTTCATGAATTGTTCTAGATTAATATAAACGCAAAGACAAAGGGCTAAATAAAACAATTTTAGTGGCCATATCGATAACATTCAGCATCCTTTCGGCTAATAGCTAGTGTTCCCGGCATAGTTAAATATGTGGGAGTGGAAATGACAATCCAATTTATCCTTGACAAGAGATAAATGGCGGTTAAGGAGGAATATTTGTAAGATATTATTTTGGTATCTTGCTATTATTCTGCAGACATTTTCACAAAAAATCTTACGACAATTTTTTGTCGTAAGAGAAATCTTACGATAAATCTCCTTTTCACAAAAAATCTTAACAAAATCTTAAGTGCAAAATCTGTCGTAACTTTACGATAGGTCTTCCCCGTTCGTAAGTGTAATTTTTTCACTCTTAAGGGTAAAATATCATGTATCTCTTACCTAAACTGAATAAAAACAAACAAAAAGTTGGAGGACAAATAAATATTAAGCAAACAGTATGCTACAAATAACACAAATTGAGGTATAATTATTTTTTTAACATAAACATTAGTGACGTCATGACTTGATGACGTCACGATGGAGAGTGTTATGAATAGTTTAAATGTGAACTATACTGTAGTATTATTGAAAACTTATAATTTGTACAATTGGTGAGTTCGATTTAATTGCCAGAATGTACTAGTGGTACTTTTTTTATTTATTTATAACATAGTAGACCTTCTTTCTGAATCTTTTAGATATATAATTATCTTCAATCAAGATATAAATTATATCAGTTTGAATCATTTTTTGTTCTTATTGAAATTTGATTGTGTACAATAGATATTTCAAGCTCTTGATTACTTGATTTTAAAACCGGAATCAAATATAGAGCATGCACATCACTATCAAATGAACGTTGCTAGGGATGCTTTTGTCGTAAGATTTATCGTAAGTGAATTTTTTATCTTAAGATAAAATTTTAACTTACGAGTGGCTTTGTGAAAATGACTTAAGATTTAACTTACGATTATCGTAAGTCAAAAACTTAAGATAAATCGTAAGATTTTTTGTGAAAATGTCTGCAGACTCATAGTTTTCTGTTCTTATAAATATAAGACTAGACATATTTAAAAATGTATTCAAAAGACGGAAGACGAATATTCTCTTTCTTATTTAATATGTGTGGAAATAAAGAAATTGAAAAGTACAAGTACAGTGCTTCGCTTCATCCCAAATATTGATTTAGATACCAGCAACAAAAGTTTAAAGACTAGTTGTTATTTAAATTATAGCCAATTTAAATATTACTTTTGTCACAATTTTTCTTTTGAAATGGGCTGTCTGTTTACGTCTAAGGAACATTATGCCTCAGAGACGAATAATTTTCTATTTCTTTAAAAGGACACACATGAAATTATTAGCGATTAAATGATGGTGTTAGAGCATGTTAGATGCTAAGTCCATCAAAAAGAAGCGCTTAATGTGTTATAAGATTTGTTTGTTTGCGTTTGAGTGATACGCAAGCAGTCAATGAGGACACCAAACAGGACAGGCCATACGGACAAAAAAATACGGACACGTTTGTTGCCTCGTTGATATTCTCTGTATATAAATAGTAGATAAATATAGTTTTACATATTGATAACTCATGGGAACCCTGTATTACCTTCAGCTGATAGATATGGCAGTGTCGTTGTAGCACTTTGACACTGCTTAATTACTGTCATTAATCAAATGATTTTATTTCATCATTAGGTCTGTCACATAATTGTCACTATACTGTAATAGAATTTAACACGTATCATTGAAACAACACACGTTGCAAATAGGTGGTGACATGCAATTGTGTTTATGTGTTGTTGTCTTTATTTATCCTTGAAACAAAAATATTTTGGAGATTCTTTTTACAAGTATTGTCTATTTCCATCTAATCATGTACCCTGCACCTTACAAATTGTCATCAAAAGGCATGTCCTTGTATATATTTATACTTCATTTTGCAAACAATGGCTCCATAAACATTAATATAATGTAAGGAAAAAAAACGTCTTCACAACATTTTCTTTTCATATTCATTGAGCTTATCTCCTACACTAGTTTATTCTTTTTTATACATTTTGATTAATATACTAGACAAATCTAGTAAATAAAAAGCATTATAATATATAAAATAAATATGGTATGTATGTTTAGATATGAAGATGAAAACATATACATGTAGTATATACTAAGTACATGTTAAATAAAATGCATGTACTTAATTAATAAAAACAAAATTTATTGTATCTTATCTATACGGTCAAAGTATATAAAGCTAAACAAAAAAAATCTCAGATATAAATTAACCATATCGCTTTTAACCATACTCTTCTTAGCTTATCATGATCATCAAGTTTCAATTCCAGTAATATTGTCACACATGTGGGAGTAGAAATGAAACTCTAATTCATCTTATTATTGGTTAAAGAGAATGCTTAAAAGAAAGGTCTTGTGAAATATTTTTCGTGTAGCATTGTGTAGGTTTTTGTCTTAGAATATTCGAATAAATAAATGTGTACGCTACTGCTGATTTTATACTTTTTTAACATATTAATGTAAGTATTTATTAAATGCTCATTCTATTTATCAGAAACGAATAAAATGTTTCTTCTTAAGAAAGGACAAACATCATTCTTGTTTTCATCTAAATAATAAAGAGCCTATTAGATATGTGTTATCCCGGAAGTAGCGCTAAATGTGAAATTATTTGTCATAAAAATAGCAAAATGTGAACAAAGTAGTATTACGACTTCCGGGTGTTACAATTTTTAAGCAACACCAGAGGTCAAAACCACCTCACTCACCTGCTGGACCTAAGAGATGCATGGACCCCAGTAAATAGAACCCATTTAGACGCCTCTAAGGATCACACAGGGTTAAACGTTGGCTTTAATCCCTAAAGGCGGTCCCTCTGCCACAAAGGGTGATCCATAGTTTGACACTATTTTTATTTTCTATGAACTAAATTGTACATATTTTAACATTTTTAAGGAATGTTGAATTTCATAACTGTCATTCTTAAACATTCAAATAAGTGACCCTTCTACAGTTTTTAATAATACGAGCTGCATACATTTGTATTGAGTTTGTATATAAAAATCAAATTTAAGTAAGAAATAAAGTCATTTGGAAAGCATGCCTTTTATAAAGCTCATTCATTAGTGTCGTTACGTAAAATTGGCATAAAACAATATTTATTTATTTTATAAATGCATTTGTAACTGATACGACGTACATTAATGATAGTATAATAGCTGTTAACAATAAAATAATTTACAAATGCATACAAAAATTATCTATTAAAAACAGACCTTTCTCAACATAGCATTAAAAATGAACGTCATGACACATTTCAAAAAAAAACGCCGAGGTTGATTGTATAATAAACAAATATAAAGTTTTAAAAATTATGACCACTGCCAAATAATTTTACGTAACAACTAGATAATATTCAGTGTAAGATTGTTATCAATATTCTGTTGATGAATTTACGAAATAATGACATATTGTTCGAAGTAAATAAATAGATAAAATATATATAGAAACGATAAAACGCAGCACATAATGTTCATTTTGAATTACATTCTCAACAGGATTGTAATGCTTATATGATGTTTGTGGCACGTGTTTGTTTTGATAATTTGTTGTTTTGTAATTTAATGTTGAAAGGAACTTTATTTATTAGAATTTTTTTTGTTTGTTGTCTTCTTGTTTTGTTTTTGTTGTTGTTGTTTTTTGTTTGTTTCTTGATGTTGTCAAACTGTGCTAGGAAGTAAAAAAAACTGTTCTGTTTGACAATTAATGATATGTTTCTACGCCAAAAACAAAGAACAAAAAAAGCTTTGTCAATTAGGGTTTTGTATTTCTTCAGTACTGGGTATCTGTTAAAATTATAAACAATTGTAGTCCTACAATTCCAAAACTGCATAAGATTTAATAAAGTTTCTACATTCAATTATCAACGTCCATGCAACGTCTATGAACAGGTTCAATAAATCGAAGGTTTAAATTCTGTCATTTTGGACGTTCTTTAGGGTTTTAACTTCTCTTCGTTTTTAAGTTCTACAGGAAATATAATCTATTAAATCTTTAAGTTTGTGATTGCTGTCCATTGAAGTTTCCTCTCTTTTTTCTGTTAAGATTTTCTTTTTTTAAAAAAATGAGTTGTCTAATCGGTAAGACATTAACCAATTACTTACTTTTAATATCGCCTAACCCACATCGAATATCTTTGAATAAAATTGTACTGTTTTTGTTATGTGTCATTATTGAATTAAGTACAGAAATAAAGTTCATTTAACTTTTCTTTCTCTTGTCTATATTTGTATATATGATCAGACTGGAGAATACTTGTTGTAGCTAAACAGGCTGATGACCATATATCTCCCAATATTGATTAGATAACAAAAGAATGGTCTTCATATCATTCAGAAGTCAAACATTTGCCAAAGTCACAGTATTACATTCAGACAGAATTATAAGTGTCATTTATCAAACTGTTTTATATCAACTTTGATCAGAAACGTGGCTCCACTATTTAGCATGATGCAAAACAATAATTATATTCACTGACAAAGCATATTATAGCATGCTAAATACTGACAAATTTAATATTATTACACCGATCATTACGTGAAAAAATGTATTCCCGAATTTGGCACATTTCGGTTTCCGTAGATTGTATATTTAATTTGTGACCACGACATTTGGAAAACGTGATCGCGGTCAAAACACAAAGTTTGAATAACTCAATGTCGTTTCAAAAACGTGTTTTCTTGTTATTTCGACAAATTTGAAAATTTTCCTCTAACTGCGAACAGATGCCTAACATTTTCTCCTAAAATGTTATAATCTTCAAAAGATTAAGTATTCAATGTAGGAAAGAATGATGCTTTTGATAACATTCCGCCTTTTAGCTGCAAAACATTTTCACAACTAACAAATATCAACAACATATATCCATGGCGAGAGTAAAACAACAAATAAATTGATACTTAAGTGTATATAAAGTCGATGTTTTAGTAAACAAATGAAGTTAAATAAGGAAAAAACAGAATAAGTCTGAGTTTAGACATAATCTACAAGTTAATATAAAGGAGTAGGGACAACAACGTACACTGCATCTCAAAAATGAGCATCGTTTGAAAAAAAAATACTCGTATATTATATAAATATCCGCTTATCCCGATGCACATGAACCACATATATGAAGGCAAAAGTAAGTCGTCCTCAAGGTAAGTTTACAACATTTACAATATTGTTAAAAAATCAAATCTTTTTAAAGAAAATATGAATGTGATTCTATCCTCCTGACTTTCATGTATATAATAAAATGTTTACATATCATGTAACAGCATGTTAAACAGATTTTACAGACGAGTAACTTTACTTGCTTGCAAAAACTTTAACTTTTAATTATCACATCCATAGATTTAAGATCGATGTAAAATTGTGCATGCCCTTCATTTTTGTTTTCATTTTTATGTCGGCTTTCAATTAAGTAAAGTGTAAAAGTTTCCATGGTGTATAAAAACGCAATATTACAAATTTAATCAACAAAGAATCATTATTACATTGCAATGTTACTACTTTCACATTTAACAATTTTCATTGTCGAGTTATTACATGGCTTGCGATATGCTACATTAAATATCATGAATTATAGTGTTGCTATATGTATTATTCCTTTTTGGTACTACTTTTATGATGGACTTCGACCAATAGATATTTTTTCTTGCAATTCACAGAACTGAATTAGAATGTTATCGATAGAAAATATTATTCAATACCCTTGTGAGCGTGCGTGAAATGGATAGAAAAACAACTGGAACAAATGATAATAAAATTATGATGTTGGCGATTTAAATTAATGTTTTTGTGTAATGAAACGTTGGCAAAGTACATCAGCCTTATATCGTATTTACAATCAAAAACATGACACTAGTAAACTGCCTTTGCTCTAGTGATTATTTTAAGAAATATAATACGAGTTAGTACACGTATATTTATAATCATAGTGGTATGACTGGAGTTGAAGCTTCGGACATGATAAAAATTACAAAATCCATAAAGGTGCAACAAAATCAGCCGGCCAGTGATGTCATGATGCCATTCAGAATCATAAAGGCAAACACAAGTTATTTACTTAAATTTTGTGTCGCCTGCTACAGAGTAAAGGCAACACATAGGGATCACTTCCCCGTCGTCTGTCTGTCTGGCTGTTCGTCCGTCTGTCACAAACCTTTTCCGGACTACTCCTTGAAAACAACTGGTGCAATTATATCCAAACTTCACAGGAATGATCAATACTAAGCCTTGTTTTGTATGTCGTCGGCATTTTCCGGTTCAATGATTTTTGTCAGAGTTAGGACCCTTCAATGAATTTTTACTACTAATGAAATTTGAGTACAACCGGTACCTCAAGTTCTTGCTCATATTTAAGGGTTTTTTCCGGTTGAGTGATGGCGGAGTTATGACCCTTGAATATAAAAGAGTTTTGACCTGTGTATCCTACTGGCTGCATAATGTAATTGGCTATCACCAGTCGAGACATATGTTCGTTGATCGCTCTTGTTTATTATTACTTTTTAATTATCATGCTTCTTTTATACGTTAATGGTTACGACGAACTGCATATATGTTAATTGAATGTGGTATCCACGCTGTTACATAGTGGGAATAGAACCCATCATTCATTTCTAACTAGTTTTTATACACTTATCCCGAAAGTCAAGGAGACACATATAGGTCAAATGTCACCAGTCAGCGTAAATATAACAAAGAATTTATCAACAGTCATCGGTTCCTATCACTTTAAAAAGTCTTTAATTGCAAAAACAGTGTACATATTGCGGCATAAAGTAATGAAAACCATTGTTGTTGGGCTCAATTTCGCTAAAACACTAAATTATCTTTAGAAAACACTCACTTGCTAGTATTACAGTACTTTGAAACATTAATATGCATAAATATTTTAAATGTGTAAATAAAGGCGCATGACAACAATATAGCTCAAACCTGTGGTGAAATAAAATCTTTTTAGGTGATTTAACAAACGGCTAAACAATTATTTATTTTAGTCCTATGTACTTTCAAAAGATCAACTTGTTTAGAAATATATTGTATAATTAGTGGCAACGAACTTGTTTACAATCAACAAATCAACATAAGCTCAGCTGGACACGTCTGGAGTAAGGCTTCTTTGCTATATTTGGTACTTAGTTACTGGCATATTTATAGGCGGAGTAAATAATGACTCTACGTGAAATATCTCTAATCAAATTGAACTCGGATTTACTATTAACATTACCATGACATTTGGTTAATACAATCATTACATTATTCTAGAAAGGATAAAATAAAACGATAGCCTTTAACGTTGCGTGACTGAGCCTGCAAATGTATGGTAGGGGAAAGTACAAGCTACCTACTAATTTAAAGATGAAATTGTGTTTGATTTATAACTTTCAACTAATGAATATAAGATAATTAAAAGCGAAAATTCATAAAAACTGTTACCAATGAGCTTGAAATGTTGACATGTTATAGGTTCGTCCTTCGAGTGATAAATGTTACATTAGTTATTTAAATACAAGAAAAGACAATTAACTATCAAAAACACTCCTAGTCACAAAACAATTCTTAATCAATAGATAAATTAAAAAAACAGTTATAAAATTATTTAGTTGCATACATCATGAATATGACAACTTATTGGCTTTTGTTCTCTTCAAGTTAGTGACAGATTAATTTGAAGCTAGATTAAGCATCTTATATATTTTACAATATAAATCAAAGATGCATATTACTTAACAAGAAAAACGACAAACAAGTACTGAAATATTCAATGCCGATTTGGAGGTGATTCATGATGCATGAATATTGCAATATTTGGAAATTGTACTCATATACATGATTTTCATATATTTTTCTTATTCATTTAGAATAAGAGATTTGATTATTATTCTGCACATGAAATAATCATTTAAGCGCACATATTTTCTTTATATATGATATCAAAAGATTAAATCAAGTCAAATCAAATTTTGAAGGTTACATCCAGACAGATAAAATATTATAGAACGATACCAATTTCTTTCGATTGAACTGGTTCATGTATTGGCTAAATACCAATTATCTTACTAAGTTCCTAATAGGGAGAGTTCCAATTTCAATCTTATTCATCCTTTTGAAGTATCCATTTAGATAAACAAAACAAAGGCATAAAAGACCTTATATATCTGATGTTAGTCTGGAAAATTGACAGACTAGCAATCTAGACAAATCATCAATGATCTAACGACTTGTAATAGGTCGTCGTTATTTTCTTACATTTGCAATATACTTCAATATAAGTAGAATTATTTATAAAAAAATTAAAAATTAAGTAAAATGTTTAATTTATAAACTCATATCACCTTTTGTGTTGATTATAAACAACGCACACATTGCAATGAGCATTATTATATCTGAATTCTTCATTGAAATCTTTATAAAATTATAAATTCTCTATATGTATCCATTAGAAATGATGTTACATTGAAGCTGAATACTTTGTTTTTATTTACACGGGTTTTTACACAGGAACACTACCTTATGATGAATGATTTATTTACATTGATTGCTTGAAAAGGAGATTCATTTGAAATCTTTATTAACACGCGCTAGTATGTTTTTGTTTTTGTGGGGGTATGAACGATCACACTCTTTCGCTCTCTCATATGCTTTCAATAAAATTATAAAATTTAGAACTTTACTTAAAAGTCTATTACTTGGGCATAAAGCATCATGGTCTTTTAATAAGAGTATGGCAATGAAGACGGACCATATAAACCTCTGTATATATAAAATTTATTATGCAAACAAACAAAACAACAAAATGTAATGTATTTTCATTCAAATATAGTTCTTGATCAATCCCAAAGACAAAGGGCTAAATAAAACAATCGCAGTTACAAAATAGCCATATCGTTTACAATAAGCATCCTTTCGGCTAAAAGTCAATTCCCTAAGCATAGTCAAATATGTGGGAGTAAGAATGACAATCCAATTTATCTTGGAAAAGAGATAAATAGCGGTTCCGGGAAAATATTCGTTATGCATTATTTTAGTATCTGTCATTACTTAGACTTAAGTATTCGCGTTCTTGTAAAAGTATATACAGAATGATGAAAAATAAAAGGACATGAAGTTTGTAACAAACAAATATGAAAAGATGCGGTTCAGAATTCGAAAAACATAACTTTCACCGAATGGTCATTCATAGAATATCAGTTATATTCCTTTCATTATTTCCGAAGGGTTTTAAAAGAAAAATAGTTTTTTTAGATTAGCTTTACGCCCTTATTTAACTAATTGTTCAGGTTTGGAAGAAAAAAGTAATAATTTTCTTTTCATCTTGCAAAACATGAATTTCTTAACATTGGTAAAATATAAAAGAGAAAATATTTTCACTGAAACGTACGCAGGTTTTGCATTGATACTCGTGTCCTTGTTGTTTTCATAAATCTAGTCAAGACATATCTGTATGGTTATCTTAAGAAGATCGTCATCGACATTTCTATTATGACTTGTTCTACGGCACAGAGCATTTTAAATCTTCCTTATCTTGATTTTTATTCATTGAAATTTCCTTTTTTAGTTAAATGTTAAAGGATTCTTTTTACAGATAATTTGTCTTCTGATAGGGAAATATCCAGTGGCTTACTTTTTAATATCAACTTTGCCCACATATAACTATATATAATAAACATTATTGTTTGTCAAGTTTTTCAAATTAAATTAAAGTAGGTGGAAATAAGATTCTTTCAACTGATCTTTTTATTGTTGACATTTGCTTTTATCATAAAGAGTGCAACATTCTCTTACTAGGCAAACAGGTTGTTTACCATATAGCTGCCACTAATGATAAGTTAACAATGAAGAGATCTCGATATCTTCAAGAAGCCATACATTTGCTAAAGTTGTAGCATTACGTTCAGAAAGCATAATCAGTGTCATTTGTCAAACTGTTTTACTTTAACTTAGAACAAAAAGCGTTCATATTCTATTTAACATGATAAAATACAAAAACAAACATGTTAAAAGCCACTGATGATAGATGTAACAAAATGTAAATAACATTTTTCTATGGGAATGTCATTTTCTGGGATCCATTAACAACTTTTTTGTCTAATTCGATTCCTTTTGTCATAAAATGTTTTATTTTTCTGAAATGTTTCCAAGTTAAATTTCCCCAAAAGTTCATCTTATTTTTTGGGTTGCCATTGCATATTCCCTATCTTCTTTACGCTCACATATTTGACAAAATGTGTCCGTGAATGTTGCCATGTGTGATTGCAAATGGCTTCCTAATTTATAAATAATTTAATAAACAAATTTCGCTGTCGAGTAATTTTTATTTGCTCTAAACAAGTAACTTTTGATAATGACCTCCATTAGAAAATATAGATAGACATGTAATGGCGGTTTTACTATATTTTTGTATCCAATAATAGTCAAAGTTTGCTCATTCCTACAATGCATTTATTTCTTTTTTGCGTAACTTTAAATAACATAAATTGTTGAAGTTTCTCTAACGTTTGGAAATCAATATCACAGAATTCGTCAATTTGAAGAAATAATCTTTATAACATTACAAAACTAGTACTTATTTCACGTCACAAAGATTTTGTTGTCGAGTTATTACATGCATTTGGACAGCCTACACTAGTTAAGTATTATGGCGCTGCTGTCCAGTTATTCAATTGTATGTGTAAAGTTCCATTTGATACCCAAATAAGGTAATGAAGCGTTCTTTTAAATACACGGATAGCTAGTAAATAACTTTCTAATTTGAAAGAATCTTAAATCTTTGTCAGGATTCGTACCCACAGCGGTTAGGGGTAATTGGTCAACGAACTTAAAGACTCGGCTACAGACGCATGAACGGAGGTATATTGAACGCTTCACTTAATAACATTTTATTGTAAGTTTATTCCATTTATATTTATGCAATTGATATTTTTGTGTCTAATATCAAGAGATGATTCATATACTTATTCATGCATATAAATAACTTTGCAATCAAGCAATTTTATTGTCATACTTTAGGATTTTGTCTGTCATGCTTTTTCATATTTGAATTTAACGATTTTAGCTACATTAAACAATTAACGCTAATTCGATCGTGCAGATATTTCTTAGGTTTAACATCATTTTATGCTTTTACATCTGCTATTAATGCAAGTGAAGTCGTTTGTGATTTAAGTAGCAACAAAAACGCAGTCAGACAGTATCTTAATTTCATCACGCAATGCACAACAAAATGTTAGGTTTATTACGACAGGCTCTTGGTAGGGTGGCATTTATTACCAAACTAGTATAAATGCAATACATTGTTTTTAATACACATGTTTGAAGGCTTTTTGAAAGCAAAAAAGCCTGTTTAATAGCAGAGCTGTTTCACGAAATACGTAACTATGGACAATTATTATTTGAAAATTGTAGTTAGTCTTGGTATGGGGCCTCTGGTCATTCAGAGGGGAAATTTGTCGCATTTACTACAAAGATAGGTGATAAATATTTTTTGCAAAGGCTACATCTTACATTTATGCATATTTTAATATTTATAGAAAGAATTGGGGTTTAATTACAGTCCAAAATGTCCCAAAAATGCTGTATTTATTTATATGAGAAAACCAGTCATTTGCAAATTTTAAATTTGAAACACATATTTGCAAGCATATTTCTGTGTATCTTTAGTTTTGCTGATATAAAATAGAGAAAATAGGAACCCCTAAAGAAATATATCCATTTAAGATATAACGAACATGTTTGAACAAACGACCTTCATATTATTAATGGACTTTTATCTATGTACTTTCCATTTATCACACTTGTTTAGAAATACAATGTATTTTGTTTGATAATTGACATTAGAATAGTTTACGACAAACATCAACAACATAAGCTCAGCTTGACATGTCTACAATTAAGCATCCTATGTATATGGTATTTAGTTATTGGCATATATCTAGGCAGGGTAATATATGACTCTACGTGAAATGTATTCAATTATAGAGTACTCGGCTTGTTATTCCCTGACAATATGACAAACAAGATCCTTATATGCTTCTCTATATAGAAGTTTCATGTACTTATGTAATAAGTACAATACATTACATAAAACGGAGGCTTCGAAGAAATCTCGAAACGTCGGAATTCAAATTTGAAAACACGGTTTAATTAAGCCTGTTGATAAACGGTTTTGGAAAGGACAAGCTAAAGTCCACAGCTCGATCAGTCTACAATTTTCATGTTATTTTGTTGTAATTGATGCTTCAGAGGGATCACACTTTTTCCAGATCTTTAGATTTATTTATAACTTTTAGTTATACCTTAAATAAAACAAAACTATATTACGATAAAAGCTAGATTTCCAGTTATAATGGACCTACGTTACATTATTTGGAATAGTGTTATCTTTCGGTTATTTATTATGTTTTCTTCCTGATATGAAAAAGGAATCAGACATCAACATGTTATTGAATTATAAAAGTTTCTTGTTACAAGTAAATATATACAGGACAGTTTTTGTCAAGAGAGTCTTCATTTCTTAAAATTCATTGATTCAGCTGTAAGAATTGTGATCAACTGCATTTCAAATGGCAACGTCAACTTCAAGTCTCTCTACACGCTAGCTTTAATGAACTGAAACTACTTTGCATTGTGTCATTCAACTACTATTGCAATACGTATTCTCTTCGCAAAAATAACCTACAGAATTATTATTGATGGTTATAAAGGTTTAACATTAAAGCAATTACAGCTAAATGTTTTGTGGATCACGCAATTGTGTAATTATTTTGAGACTGCATTTGACATTTGCAGTTTCTTGTTAAACCTCTGAAGAGGCAATAAAATTGATTGATGGAAGATGATGATGACAAATCAGCAATGCTATACAATCTGGAAAGTCATCGATTGTAATTGTTTATTAGTCCCCTACCGGTTTAACCGGAGGGGACTTTAGGTTTACCCTCCGTCCGTCTGTCCGTCTGTCTGTCTGTCCGTCTGTCCGTCTGTCTGTCAGTCTGTCAGTCCGTCAGTCCGTCCGTCCACAAAACTGGATCCCGCGATAACGCAAAAAGTACTGAAAATATTTTTATAAAACTTGATATATGGATAGATGGCAGTATGGAGATTATGCACGTCTTTTTTTTTCTTCCTATGTTGAAAATTCTGGTTGCTATGGCAACAAATAGTCTGAAAATATGGCAAATTTAACACATAAACTGGATCCAGTGATAACTCAAAAAGTACTGAAAATATTTTTATGAAACTTGAAATATGGGTAGATGGCAGTCTGGAGATTATGCACATCTTTTTCTTTTCTTCCTATGTTGAAAATTCTGGTTGCTATGGCAACAAATAGCCTGAATTTCAAGATTTCTGATTTAAATTTTTCAGCTTTTTCACTATATGTTCTTTATTTCTTAAGGTGTTTACTTCAAACTTTAAATATAAGTTTCTGGTCATCAACCACATCATATGTGACAAGGTTTATAACTCTAGCACAAAAAATATCAGTATTACCTCCCTTGAACTTCGATTTTTTAGGGGAAAAAATGTTGTCTTTTTTAAATAACTTCTTTATTTCCTAATGTATCTACTTCAAACTTCATATATATGTTTCTTATTATCACTCGACATTATTGAGAAGGTTAAATACTCTAGCAAGACTATTTCCAGAATTATGTCCCCCTTGAACTTAGATTTTTTTCGAGAAACTGGTATTTTCACTCCAACTTCTTCATTCCTTATAGGATTTACTTTAAAATCCCACATCGTAATAATATGACAAGGTTGTATAAACATAATTTCCTTACTAAGCATGGAAACTTAACACATTACTGTGATATAGACAAACTTATTTTATTATGTTTTGTGGTCGATATTTTCAAATACAGACTTCATCCTCAAATTCATTATAAATGGCAATACACAGGAGTGTATGACAATTAAAGAACTTTTTGAGGGACCGGTAGGGGACTACTGTATTGCCCGCAATACTATCAAATGCTTGTTAATTATGACATTGCTCAAAAATAACTTATAATATAAATATTAACTGAGCATACAAAATCTTTTTCGAACATAAGCAGATTATCTTTAAGTGAGAAGATCTATTAGTATTTACTTAAATTGAAACGAAATGGAATGTCCTCGAGTTTAATTTTTTCTAGATGAACTTAGCACGGCAAGAAAGCATCAACATGCACCACTAATAACAGAATCATGTTAAAACTATACCCATAATTATCAGATCAGGATTGCATAAGTCTACAAGCTTATGAATGAAGACACATTCTTGGAATTATTGAATACTAAAGGAGAACGGCAACGACGAATAAGTATTTAAGGAATCAAAAATAACTAAATACTCTTCTCAGAAATGACTTATCTTCAGCCTACAGTGAATTTTTCCTTCAGTTTTTCTTTAATGCGTAGGAAAGAAATCTTATAATTTTTAAAGTATTCGTAAAAGACCTTAAGGCTTAAAGAAATGCAATAGCGAATTGATTCTTGCTTTTAATTTTATTTACTATAGAATGTATAGATTTACGTTTTTACTGTGATGATCTTTTTGGCTAGAGAATTGCTAAATTCTGCGTTACTTTTGCACGATAACTGATTTTTTTATAGTCCTGCGTAACTAAATAACACGATGTGTTACCTTTGTAATAAATCACTTCCTGCAAAAATTGGAGTGTATTTCTTGGCTTATATTTTCATCTGTACAAAAGTTTCAAACAAGAAACAAAAAGTATCTAAAAGTATCTTTAAAAAAGATACTCTGCCGAAGTAAAACTGGTTAACATGCAAAATTATGTTATTTCTATGTTTTCAGAACAATGATATATAGAGGATATTTGTTTGTTTTGCATGTAAGATTGAAATATAATTTCACTGAGTGAACACCAGATGCAATATTTTCACGAGTGGCGTAGCCACGAGTGAAAATATAATAGCTGGTGTTCACGAATGAAATATATTTCAATCTTATATGTAAAACAAATAAATTTTCTTTTTATTTCATGCTTTTAAAGTGATTTTTAGTATTTTTTACTGATTTTGCCGCGTAACGTCGCGCATTCTCCTTTGTGACGTCATCACATCATGACGTCACATCATCAATTTTGAAATATAGTTCTGTTAAATTTCTCTAATTTTGTTACATTTTTAACATGATGTATGGTGACATCGACTTTCTTTTCCTAAAGAAGCAAAATTTACGCATGACAGCATTTATTTCTGCCTGTTATTCCATTTAGTTATGATTCTCTTTTCATCCGCATTCAGATATAGTCCGGCTACAGTGAAAATTATATTTTATAAATTTCACTAGTGGTTTATCAGAATATAATCATCTGATATATTACAATAAAACACTGGAAAGCATGAAATAAAATAATTATTCTTGTAGCTAAGAAACTACCCTTAGTTTGTAAACATTGAAATTAAATTATAGCATATTTACATGTATATTGACGACATTAGGTGTCCCTTTTACTTGTTTTATGTTTGATCTTATAATCATTTTAAGATTATTAACCTTAAAAGTCAAGAACTCACCTCATTCATTTACACACTATTTTATAAACTATCATTTACTTTTTATTTTAGAATGACAAATTAGATACACCGACTTCAGTTTGTAATTTTAAAATGACCAATGTAATTTCTTCTTATATTCAGTGCTTCCCAGTTAATTTTACAGTAAGTCAAACTGATAACAGATTTCTAAAAGCTATAGATTTAGCATTGTCATACATAGTACAGCATACCCATGATAAATTTGTCATATTTTCTAACTCGCTTTTTGTTTTAATACCAATTAAAAATAAACAAGAGCACCGCTAGGCGGAGCATTATATGCCCGAATGTTTTTTTTTTTTTTTTTTTTTTTTTTAGTTTTTTTTTTAGTTAGGATGAAGCATTTGTAAGACATGGGAATTAGCTGTTCATCCTATAAAATTTTACAGCTGTAGGTTGATTAATACTTAAGTTATTAATAATGACCTTAACCTTTGACCTTGTGACCCCAAAATCAATAGGGGTCTTCTACCTTATATGGACAATCATCCTAAGAAGTTTGAATATTGTGGGCCAAATGGAACTTTAGTTATGCTCCGGGAACTGATTTCAATTTTAAGGTAATAGTGACCTTGACCTTTGAACTTGTGACCCAAAAATCACTAGGGGTCTTCTATCCAATATACAAAATCATTCTATGAAGTTTGAATATTTTTGGCCAAATGGAACTTAAGTTATGCTCTAGAAACTGTTTATAGTATTAAGGTAAAAGTGACTTTGACCTTTGACCTTGTGACCCCAAAATCAATAGGGGTCTTCTACCTTATATGGACAATCATCCTATGAAGTTTGAATATTGTGGGCCAAATGGAACTTTAGTTATGCTCCAGAAACTGTTTTCAATTTTAAGGTAAAAGTGACCTTGACCTTTTACCTTGTGACCCAAAAATCAATAGGGGTCTTCTATCTAATATCCAAAATCATACTATGAAGTTTGAATATTGTGGGCCAAATGGAACTTAAGTTATGCTCTAGAATATGTTTATAGTATTAAGGTTAAACTGACTTTGACCTTTGACCTTGTGACCCCAAAATTAATAGGGGTCTTCTACCCAATATAAACAATCATCGTATGAAGTTTGAATATAGTGGGCCAAATGGAACTTACGTTATGCTCCAGAAACTGTGTTTAGTTTAAAGGTAATTGTGAGCTTGACCATTGACATTGTGTCCCTAAAATCAATAGGGCTCTTTTGCCCAATATGGACAATCATCCTATGAAGTTTGAATATTGTGGGCCACATGGAACTGAAGTAATGCTTCGGAAACTGTTTTCAGTATTAAGGTAATAGTGATCTTGACCTTTGACCTTGTGACCAAAAATCAATAGGGGTCTCCTACCCAATATGGACAATCATTCTATGAAGTTTAAATATTGTTGGTCAAATGGAAATTACAGTACCGGCCGACATTATGTAAAACTCATTGACCAAAGCCTAGCTTTATTATTATTCACAGGGAAAAATGCTTTGAAATGACCCTGTATTAAAATATACCAGTCATCAAAAACAACATCGTAAACTTGTTTATGTTTGGCGTACTACAATTGGATTCCCCAGAGAAGCTTTTAGTTGTTAAAAAGATGTCGCTATAGATAGCTAATTACCTTGCAACTTAGCAAAACATTGCTCTGGAGAATAACAATCTAGAAGACATCGTTCAGACCTGTTGTAAAATGAATTTGATGAGATGTCGTAAAAATCCATTTCATTTGAATCTTTAATGATGGACAGGGACAAGAAGAGTATGAGTCACAACAATCAAATTATGATGACATGTACATAAGTTTTCATACAATTAAGTTATACATATCAAAAATATTTTTTTAATTTTGTATTTTCATCTTTTATTTAACTTTTACCCTGAATAAAATTTTGAAGCTGTCTCAGTATATCACAGATACATGTATATTTATAATTTGTAGGCAATCAATTAATATAATTGAATCTATGCCTGAGACAAGATATATAGACTCAATGAGGCCGTGCATTTTCGTCTTGTAAAGTAAATCATGCTATTATTGTGTTTAAAGGGAATATTTTTTTCATAAATTGAATGTATTTATTCGTCGGAGAAGGTATCGTTCCTAGCGCTTTTGTTCATTTTATTATAAATGTGTACAGTCAGTATGTTCTATTTATTGTTTAGCACGGAGAACCTTTTATCGTCTTTTATTATATTAATCAATTCGTAAGACTACACGAATAAGCACGATTTACAACTGTACAGAGCTGGTAGTAAGATGTCAGATTCCCCGTTCTTTAACGCAGTGTCATTACATTTTACTGACATTTATAGATCATTGGATCCAATTCTTTTAGTACATATCGAATACAGTTGAAATGCCGAGGCATGTTTTTATTTTTTTTTTTATTTTATTTGCCATACATAGACACATTAAAATCGAGTTCGTGATTTTCACATTTCTCTCGGCTGATCTCCACTAACCAGAATCCGATAATCCCATTACATTTAAACAAAATGGCATATATACATCAGTTAAACCGAAAACAAAATTATAACAGGGAAAAGAATCTATTCAATAGAAGATAATATCATCAAGACAAGAGAAATTAAAGTTTTTTTACAATTAAAAAGGGAGATCATACATCCTTGTAGACCATCGTAGATGTGCGTTATTCCATATCATGGAGACAACAGAGAAACAAGAGGATGGAGGATGAACAAACATTTCAAACGGTTTAACAATGTAATTGTATCACTTTTTGTCTACCAAAAATAGACAGAATTCTGAAAATAAATAGATGGATCCGTCAAATTCAATAAAAGCATGCATTTCAGAACTGTAATTTTATACGAATTCAGTACATAAAAACAATTATTACTCCTTTAATGCATGACTGTAAATAAGATTAAAAAAGATACATACGCATACAGTTTTATTCCTAAATATGAGCTTATAAAACGCAAGGTGAGAGCAAGTTAAAAGGTACTATTTTAAAAACATTGTATGTATGCTTGTATGATAATTTATATAAACAAATGTGGATAACAACAAAAATACTCACACTTTAGCTCAAATAGAATCCTTAAAGAACGACACTAATCGAATAAAATTAATGCCAAAATATGTACTCTGACTTATCAGTGAAGTAATATAAAAATTCTTGTTGCATTTTTGTAGTGAAAATCTTCTCCTTTTGACACTGACATGACAATTTTTTGAATAACTTTTCCCTTATTTCTATTAGATATACAGTTTTTGCTTTTGAAGAATTCTAAGCAAGACTATTCACTAATTATGAAAGAGAACAGCCAATTTGCAATTGTTGATCAATAGGAGTAAAAGGATGTTTCAAATAATAATTATATATATGTATATATATTCTTGAACTCAACATGACTTAAATATGACAACTTATTCACATTCTCCTTAACAATTATGCTGCAGAGAAACATTTTGTTTGTTCTAGCACTTGATATTTTACACACAAAAAAAATGATATACAATACCTGCGAAACGACATACTAGAATATGGTTTAAAGTCCTAAATCATAATATTTAATGCATGATTCTTGTAATATTTGGTATGTGCTCTTTCGATTAAGGCTTCTAAAATTTCTTATTCATTTCGAATGTTATTTTATTATGATTTGTTATTGAACATTAATATCAATAACAACTGAAAAGAGTCTGTATTACATAATGTTAAAACATGTCTGAGAAATTTTTAATATGATGTATTTAATTTAAGATGATGTAATATTTTATAATAATAATAATAATTTTATTAATAATGTTACTATTTCTGTCTGTCAATTTAAATCATGACAGTATTAGTTTGTGTATTTCCGGACAGTTGATTACAATAGGCGTCTATCAATGAAAAAGATATTTACCGCGGAACTGATTTCACCTTATCTTGAAGCTAGATTTATATCATAAATGAAGGTAAGCTGCATAATTTTTGCCTTATACTTCATTCACTTATGAACCATTTGCGCTCTTTTTCTGCTGAAGTGAATGGGAGACATAAACATGTTATTGAATTATGAGACCGACACTGCCAGAAGCAATTTCCTTTAATATTCAGACGACTTTTCTTTGAAAATTCTTCCCTTTCTGATCATTTTGCTCTTCTATCACAAACATTATCAAAAACAATTGATATGCTATTGATTCAAGTTTGTGACCTCTTCTTTATTTGTACGGTTCCCGGATGCGGGTTGTACCGGTGGTCATGTGTGCGGGGTTGTTTTGTTTGTTTGTTTGTTTTTTGTTCTTGTTGTGTGTGTTTGTTGGGGGGATGGGAAGCTGTGTTGCTCTTCAAATAATTGGATCAGTCAACTGTAAGCTTGAATACAGACTACATCCTACTTGTCATTTTGAAACAATTGATACTTTTTGAAATGGTAATATTTAAGTACAAATGTATCTTAATGTTTTCACCAAAAAAAACAATATACCAAAATATAACCTTTAAACAAATAACGGTTTGAATTCAGCATATATAATACAAAGGAAGTTTTGTGGGTCACGCAATTTTGTAATTATTCTAAGGCTAAGTTTGTCATTTGCAGCTTTCAATGACAGCTCTGAAGAGGCAATAAATCTCTTGATTAATGGTAGCTATTTTGTTCCTGCTTTTGGTACACTGTTGGCAACAAATCAGTAATTATGTTCAATCGAGAAGCATGTTTATCGTTATTCAAAATTATTTATAGACTTTAAACTAAATAATTTGTATTTATTGTAAAACTTTAAATTTCAACAGAGATTTGTAAGACAGAATTTCTTTACAAAATAAAGTAACAAATTTATGAATAAAAGTATTTATGAAATTATAAATTATAGTATTGAAGTCTTTTTCTAGCACTGGAGTATAAATATTAAGAAAAGATTATATCTTTTAAAGTATGTATGAAGACGTTAATACTAAGAGTATATTAATTATTTTCTATTAAGTACTGGAGTATTAGTATGAAGTATAAAGAATTTCTATGAAATATTTGAGTTTATTTATGAAGTTTTTTAAGAATTGGAGTATATTATGAAGAACTTGAGTATTTCTATAAAGTATTTCTGTTCTAGTATATATTTATGAAGTCTTTAATTATGAAGTACTGGAGTATAAGTATGAAGTAGTAGAAGTATTATTGAAGAACTGGAGATTATCTATAACGTATTTATGGAGAAACATTGATAGACAGTGAATGCTGCTTCTCAATCAACAGAAGATATTTAGTTATGGTATGTTTTAGATTTCATTGTAGAATATATCTTGCAAGACTTTCAAAACATATATAAGGTATGATTAGCATTTTAAGATCGACAACTTAATTTCATGATTCATACATTTTGATACATAATAATATAATTATAAAAAGCATCATAATAGTATCTCTGTAAGAAATTGAGCAATTAGTGAAACTATTTAGAGAAAAAACAATTTGCAATGGTAAAATCCATGTCTATTTGCGTCCTTTCTTATTTAAAACGATTCATTAAATATATGCTCCAGATTTAGAAGTATGGACGTTTTGTAACATCAAAAACAGATTGATCATAAAATTGTTCATAATCATAATAAATTCTAGTGTTTCGCAAAACATTTGCCAAGAGAGTTTCTTATTTTCACGTAATCGACGACTTAATTTCCCCTGGGCATTATTAAATGACAACTACATGACTTATTCCTGTAAGATTTTTTGCTTGTTTAACATAATCAGGAATTACTTGCCAAGGAAATATATAATAAAGCAGAAGCCAAATTTAATTTACACACCCTAGATATATCAATAGTATATTGGTGTTCAAGTATCAATTTGAATTAAAAGATATATTTTGCTTATTTTTGGTAAAATACTTTTATCTCACAAAACTATTGAACTGTAAGGATTTCTTACTGAATACGTCTATTTTTTAAAAAGAGAATGAATGAACTATGTTTTTGAAGCTGCATTCTATATTAATGGTTGGTCCTTTCTTAAAACAAATAATTAATGCAAGTATCTTAAGACACTATTTGTTTAACAATAGTAACGTAACATATTATCATTTTATGAATGCTTAAAACAGAATAGTTTATTTTAAATTTCAAAAGAGACTGTATAGCAATTATCAGTATTTTCAATTAACGAATCTGAGCATAAAAATCTTTTAAAAAAAACCAAGTTGTAAAAGGAAAACTTTTATCTGAATAAAATAATTTAAAGTTATTTCCATATTTGTGTCAGTACAAAACAATGATAACATTTTGTATAAACAGAAAACTCAGAAACTTCCAAGCAACGATTAAACTATGTTTTACAACGCCCGAATATATTTTGAGCATGTTTTGTCGTAAACTATGTAAAATAACGTAATTAATTGACTAGATATAATGTTCAATGTATATTAGTTTAGGTTAAAATAAAAAAATAAAATTGACTTTACACAGCGCTTAAATTCAGTAAATAAATATGTACATTGGCATCAAACTAATTAAGTTATAAAGGATATTTCTATGTTTTTGTGTCATGCAATTGACTGAGTTTCCAAACAATTATTCCCGAGATTGGCATAATAAACTAAAAAGCATAAAATGAATAAATATAATTAACTTGTAAGCATAAAATAACCCATGAGTTCAAACCCATCCTTGTACAACAATAGTTATACTGTAAAGTTAATCACATATACTATATTACAAATTGCCGATCATGTAAACAAGCACTTATTCCAGGTCAGTGTTTGTCATTTACAGCTTGTGGTGACATCTCTGAAGAGACATTCAACATCTTGATTAATGCTAGTAAGTATAAATAAGTAAGATTATGGCAATAACAAATTGGCAATCGAGAAAAAAAACAGGCAAACGAAGTAATTTGTCAGTAGAACATTCACCAAATAAAGAATATTATGCAACTGTTGACCTAAATATAAGCTAAGCCTAAGATATTCTGATGAAAAATTTCAGATTAATGTCAAGAGTCAAAATATAATTAAAGTAATATGTAAATATCAAAATATAGTTTCACCCTGCAGAATTATAGCTTTCTTATTTAATTTAAATTCGACGTTAAAATACACATATTTGTATGATATATCAAATAATATTACATTACAAAAGGCTTAATTACTGTAAAAAAACTGTAATAGTTATATTTGAGCAGTATTAGAACATGTTATAGTTAAAATTAAACTATGGCACCAAATCTATTTAATTATTCGCAGAGAAAGATGTTTTGCTGTCTCGCAAATAGGTCAGTCGTCATCAAAACGACATCGATTACTTGTTAGTGTCATATAATTTTAAATCCCGGGGAAAAAAGGTTTAAGATTTTCAAAACAGAAGTTGCAATAGATGGATAATAAGTCTTACAAATAAGATGATATTGCTCAAGTGAATACTTATGTGGGAGAAATTTACTCGAATCTCATTTAGACTGATTGTAAAATGACGTAAAAATCCATGTTTTTAGCATCTTTAATTATGAGCAGACTCAAAAGACACTAGGTATTAAAACGATAGCTACCAAAACGTGAAATATCAATACTTATCTCGGACAATTTGTTTTCAAATTTAGAAAAAAAAACTTCACATCTCTTCTTCACTATTTCACTTACATATTCATTCTTTTCTTCATATTTTCTATTTTTCTATTCTTTCCTTATTCTATTTTCCTCGTTTTCCCCTTTTTATACAAGCTTCAAACTTATCACAACTCTGATTATTTTACCACAGCAGCTGGTATCTTTTATTAATGAAATGGGATCTTCTAATAAATATAAATTGGAAAAAACACATTTAAGAATTGCAGTTTCATCAAGGGCCATTGAATTTTTGTTACATGGCTATCAAAGCCGGTAGGTCCTTTATCCGTCGTTTAATAAACTCAATTTGACATTTGTTATTACCCCATAGAACTTATTTGGCGCCACAACATGACTTATGTCTTATTTCAATGTATAATTTTATACAGTCGGATGATGAAAAGTAACACAATCCATTTTTTTCCTACTAAACAGTTTCTGACAACATATTTTGGCAAAACATTACCAACTGATTGACGATAATACATATGAGCACCATACATATGAGCTACATACAAGTAGCACCATAAAGTCTTCACAAAAGACGTTATTTCGTTGAAAATGAAACCAAAACAACAAAAAAGAGAGAAAACATTTAAGTGTTGTCAATAACATAACACAGAAACCAAATTTGAAAAAATAATCATACTAGTTTCCTGTCAACAAAATAAATTTTGGACATGACAAACTTTTATTATGCACTGCTATTTTTGTATCTATTTGGAAATTACAAATGGTGTTAAAATTATTATGGGAATTGTGTATCAGATGGAGCTCTTACTAGCCGTGTGATGTTAAACAGGCTATGTTTAACTTAAAATAGCAAATTTAAGAAATATCACATGCTGCAATAAGCAAATCATTAGAAAAAAAGCAAAATAAAAAAGAGATACTTACAAACAGGGATATTAAATATTCGATATAAGACTTTTTTAACTAAACGCTTAGTATTAATATTATATATACTTATTGATAGGTATAGTCTACAATGATACAGATATATGCCTTATCCTTAAAATCGAGGGTTTGGTCCCTAAATGGGTCTAACTCATATTTCTTCGAATCACTTAAGGACTTTTTAAACGAACAAATGGTGACATTTTGAATGTAGAAACATAAAGACAAAAAATATACGGCTTAGTGATTACGAAATCACTAATTGGAAATTTAAATTGTATTTTAGCAATACAAGAGTTTTTACGTAAACAATATAAGAACTATATTTGAAACATATGAAAATTTGATAAAAGCAGCTTCTACTTTCTGTGATACTACAAAGTATTGGATGACCTATTTTTGAGAAGAAGCAATTAATGATTTAGTAAGTACTCCCAAAAGATATAGAGTAACAAAATAGAAAATAGATGGAAGATCGGTATTACAGTATATTTTTATAAAAACATTAGAGTGTCTAGGGAAAAAGTGTTGATGTTGTACTCTTCTTTCAAAAAATATAGAAATTCACAAAACGCAGCCACGACATTATCGAATCAAACAATAAAACGGTTAAGTCGGCAAGAACTTTCTTACTAAGGTTTGTTCCACTTTCACTTTTTATCTGTCATCTACTGATTAATTGAATTATTATTTTACTAGTTATTGATGGAAATACTAAATCAATCCATAAACAATAAAGCACTTTGTCCAAAATAACGTTTAATTAAAAAAGGTCAATTTAAAAATATTAACAATTTAACTCTTAAGCATTATAAGTTGTGTGGACATTCTTAAAAAATAAATTTACATTTTGCATGTTAACCACTTATTGTGGATTAATTTAGAATTAAATTTTGTTATCAGACATCTTTTCAATTAATTAATTCCCGTATTATTAACCACTAAATCCTATTCAAATTACAGTACCGACCGAATTTAAGTAAAATTCATTGACTAAAGCCTTGCTATATGACTATTCACAGGGCAAAATGTTTTGAAATGTCCCTGTTTTAAAATATACCAGTCATCAAAAACAACATCGTAAACTTGTATATGTTTGGCGTACTACAATTCGATTCCCCGGTGAATCTTTCAGTTGTTAAAAAAGATGTTGCTATAGATAGCTAATGACTTTTACAACTTAGCAAAACATTGCTCTGAAGAATAACAATAAAGGAGACATCGTTCAGACCTGTCGCAAAATGAATTTAATGAGATGTCGAAAAAAATCCATGTCATTTGAATATTTAATGATGGACAGACATAAGAAGATTTTGTATCACAAAAATCAAAAATGGGGACTTTGTACATAATTTTTTAAAAATGGCTTTTGCTTTTTTTTCCTTTTTCCCTTTTTTTTTGGGGTTTATAAAATTTTCAAAATTATAATTTGTCGTACAAGGTAACGCCCCTAAGCGCTTTTGTATTCTATATTAAAATGAATTTGTACAGTCATTATTTTATATTTATTGTCATCTAAACACTTTTTTTGCAAAGGACATCTGACAAACTGATATAATTAATTGTTTTGCGATGTAAAGATTATGAAACATTCGCAATTCATATTTGACAGAGCATGCATGACTGGAACGATCTCCTTATTTTAAACAGCTTGTGGTAAGATATCGAACAATACGCGTTCTTGAACTCATTGTTGTTTCATTGCTGACCTTTATGGATCCTATAATACGACTAAAGTGAAGAAGGCATGAGATGTTTTCATTTTCTTGCATTCTGTTTCATAAAAAACACATAAAAATCGAGTTTCTGGTTTTCAACTATTTTTCCCATTTCTCTCGACCGATCTCCACTTACCAGAATCCGATAATCCAATAAAATTTACCAAAAATGACATACATACATCAGCAAAATTTGAAGCAATGTGTTTGTCACAATAACCCTAAAACAAAATTATAACATGGAAAAAACTACACAATACAATTCAGAGCTTCGTACAATTAAAAGGAAGATCATACATCCTTTTAGATCATCGTAGATGTGCGTTATTCCATATCATGGAGGCAACAGAGATGCAGGAGGACGAACAAAATATTTCAAAAGGTTTCAACAATATAATTGTATAACTTTACTGTTACCCCCGGCTAGGCAGACATCTGAAAAAAAAAGGAATTTAATCCCCTCAAAATTCAAAAAAAAAGCTGGGCCCTTTTAGAACAGTTTTTCTTATACAAAAACGGTACATAAAAAAAAATTATTACTCTTTTAAACATGACTGTAAAAAAAAGATTTTAAATTTGTACATTTTTCATAGTTTTTTTTCCTTAACATAAGCTTTTTTAAAAAAGCAAGTATAGATCAAGTTAAAAGGTTTCTACCCACTGTTTTTAAGTTTTTTTTTTTAAAATTTGGGAGGGAAATTTTTAAAGGGAATGAAAAAAGGAAAAATCTGTTTTTGGGTACAGGCCAAAAATTTTAAAATTACTTATTAGAGGTTTAAACCTTTAAAAATTGTTTGGGCCCCATACTTTATTCACTTACAAAACATTTGCACTCTTATTCTGCTGTATTGAATGGGAAACATAAACATGTTATTGAATTATCAGACCGACGCTGCCAGAAGCAATTTCCCACAATATTTAGACGAATTTCCTCTGAAAATTCTTCCTTTGCTGATATATCATTTTACTCTTCCATCACAAACCTTATCAAAATCAATAGATATGCCATTGATTCGAGTCTGTGACCTCTCCTTTATTTGTACGTTTCCCCTAAGGGAGTCTTACTAGTGGTCTTGTTTCGTTGATTTTGTTCGGAGCTGTGTTCAGTGACCATTGCTCTTCAATTTATGCAATCAGTCGACTATAAGCTTGAATGCAGACTAATCCCTACTTGCAATTTTGAAACAATTGATACTGTTTTATATTAAAGTACAAATGTATTTTAGTATTTTTCACAAAAACCAACGGTATACCAAAATAATCTTTACAGAAATAACAGTTTAGATTCAGCATACATAATACAGAGGCAGCTTTGTGGGTCACGGAATTTTGTATTTATTCTAAGACTTAGTCTGTCATTTGCAGCTTCCAGTGCCAGCTCTGAAGAGGCAATACATACCTTGATAATGGTAGTTATTTTGTTCCTGCTTTTGGTACAATGATTCAACAAATTAGTAATTATGTTCAATCGGGAAAGGTATCTATCGTAATTCAAAATTATTTATAAACTTAACTAAAATTGTATTTATAGTAAAACTTTAAATTTCCACAGAGATTAGTAAGACAGATTTTCTATACAAAATAGTAGAAAGTAACAAATATATCGAATGTCGTTACTAAAAGTCCATGCTCTTTAACATCTTTAATGGTAAGCCGACTCGAAAGACACCAGGTATCAAAACGATAGCTACCAAACGTGAAATATCATACTTATCTCGGACAATAAGCCATCAAATTTAGAAGGAGAAAAAACTCACATATTTTCTTCACTTTTTCACTTATTTTTTCATTCTTGTCTTCATTTTTTCCAATTTCTCCCTTTCTTTCCTTATTTTATTTTCCCTCATTTTGTTGTGTACTAGCTACATATATATCACAACTCTTTTATCACAGCAGTTGGTATGCTTACTATTAAAGAAATGGGATCTTTTAATAAATATTAATATGAAAATACACCTTAAAATTGCAATTTCATACATTGAACTTTGGTTACAGGGCTATCAAAGCCGACAGGTTCTTTATCCGCCGTTTAATAAATGCAATTTGACGTTAGTTATGAACACTTAAAACGTTTTTGGCGCCGCAAATTGACTAATTCTTATGTATCATGTTATACTGTTGGATGATAAAAAAGAAACATCACCCGTTATTGTTTACTACTATACAGTTTCTGGCAACAGATTTTGGCGAAACATCATCAACCGACTGACGATAATAGTAAGTAGCACCATTACGTCTTTACAAAAAAATCTTTTTACGTTTAATAGGAAACCATAGCAACAAAAAAGACAAAATATCAAATATTTCAATGGTGTCAGTAATATTTCAATGTTGTCAGTAACATAACGCAGAAGCCAAATTTAAAAAAAATAATCATACCAGTTTCCTGACAACAACATAAATTTTGGACATGACAAACTTTTATAATGCACTTCTTTTTCTGTATCTATTTGGAAATTACAAATGGTGTTAAAATTATAATGGAAATTGTGTATCAGATGGAGCTCTTACAAGCCGTATGATATTAAACAGGCTATGTTTTACTTAAAATAGCAAATTTAAGAAATATCACATGCTTGCAATAAAAATGAAATTATCAATATCTTTTTGAGCAAAATAAAGAAACAGATACTTACAAACAGGAATATTTGTCAATTTAACATTCGATAGAAGACATTTTTTAACTAAACACTTAGTATTAATATTATATATACTTATTGGTAGGTATAGTCTAATGGTACAGATATATGCCTATTTCATTGAGACCGAGGGTTCGGTCCCTAATTGGGTCTCAATCATACTTCCTCAAAAGACTTTAGGGCTTTTCAAACGTGAAAATGGCGACATTTTGCATGTAGAAACATAAAGACACAAATATACAGCTTATTGATAACCAAATTACTGATTGGAAATTTAAATTGTATTTTAGCAAAACAAGAACTTGTACGTAAACAATATAATAAGTACAATTTAAACGTATTTAAATTTGATAAAAGCAGCTTCTACATTCTATGATACTACATGTACAAAGTAATGGATGTCCTATTTTTTAAAAAAAGCAATACATGATTTAGTAAGTACTCCCAAAAGAGATAGAGTAACATAATAGAAGGAAGATCGGTATAACAATATTTTCATAAAGACATAAGTGTGTCTAGGGAAAAAAATGTTGATGTTGTACTCTTTCTTTCAAGAAAGATAGAAATTCACAGAACGCAGCCACGACATTATCGAATCAAACAATACCACGGTTAAGTCGGCAAGAAACTCCTTACTAAGTTTTGTTTCACTTTCACTTTTTATCTGTCATCTTTTGACTTTTGATTAATTAAATTATTATTTTACTAGTTATTGATGGAAATACTAAAACAATCCATAAACAATAAAGCACTTTGTCGAAAGAACGTTTAATTAAAAAAAGTCAATTTAGAAATATTAACAATTTAACTATTAAGCATTATAAGTTTTATGGACATTCTTGAAAAATAAATTTACATTTTGCATTTTAACCACTTATTGTGGAATAATTTAGAATTAAATTTTGTTACAATTAATTAATTCCCGTATTATTTACCACTAAATCCTTTTCAAATTACAGTACCGACCGGATTTAAGTAAAAAGTCATTAACTAAACTAGCCTTGCAATATGATTATTCACAGGGCAAAATGTTTTGAAATGTCCCTGTTTTAAAATATACCAGTCATCAAAAACAACTTCGTAAACTTTTTTATGTTTGGCGTACTACAATTAGATTCCCAAGAGAAGCTTTCAGTTGTTAAAAAAATGTTGCTATAGATAGCTTATGACTTTTACAATTTAGCAAACATTGCTCTTGAGAATAACAATAAATGAGACATCGTTCAGACCAGTCGCAAAATGAATTTAATGAGATGACTGTCCTAAAGAGCCATGCCATTTGAATATTTAATGATGGACAGGCATCAAGAAGAGTTTGTATCACAACAATCAAATTAATAGGACATGTACAAAAGTTTTCAATGGCATTGCTTATACCATACAATTAAGTTATACAGTTAAATATTATATATCTCGTACAAGGTAACGCTCCTAAAAGTTTTTTTATACTATATTATAATGAATTTGTACAGCCAGTATTTTATATTTATTGTCATCTTAATACTCTTTATCAAAGGACACTTCTTTATCTTCTTTTATTTATTATATAAATAACCACTCGGTCAGACTACAAGAATAAGCACAATTTATAACTGTATTAATAAAGAATCGTTGGTATTTAACTTTAAAAGTTGATAGAATTAATTGTTTTGAGATGTAAAGATTATGAAGCATTCCAATTCGTATTTGACAGAGCCTGTATGACTGAAACGATCTCCTTAATTTAAACAGCCTGTGGTAAGATATCAAACAATACCCGTTCTTAAACTCATTGTTGTTTCATTTTACCGGATCCTTGAGTACGACTTAAGTGAAGAAGGTATGTGATATTTCCATTTTTGCATTATGTTTCATAAGAAAGACACATTAAAATCGGGTTTCTGATTTTCACCTATATTTCTCATTTATCTCGACCGATCTCCACTGACCAAAATCCGATAATCACATTAAATTTACCCATACATACATACATAAGCAAAATTTCAAGCAAAGTGTTTGTCACCATAAACCAAACACAAAATTATAACAGGGAAACACTATACAATAGAAGGTAAAATTTCCAAATGAATTCAGAGTTTCGAACAATTAAAAGGAAGATCATACATCCTTGTAGATCATCGTAGAAATGCGTTATTCCATATCATGGAGGCAATAGAGAAGCAGAAGGACGAACAAAACATTTCAAAAGGTTTCAACAATATAATTGTATAACTTTACTGTCTACCAAGGCTAGACAGACATCTGAAAATAAAAGGATCAATCCGTCAAATTCAATAAAAGCTGCCTTTCAGAACAGTAATCTTATACGAAATCGGTACATAAAAACAATTATTACTCTTTTAATACATGACTGTAAATAAGATTTAAAATGGATACATGATATAGTTTTATTTCTAAACATGAGCTTACAAAACGCAAGTATAGAGATATTTAAAAGGTACTGTCAACTGTTTGAAGTAATTCCTTTAAACATTGTAGGTATTCTTACAGGAATGAAAATGGATAATCTGTTTTGGATAAAGGCAACTTTGAAAGTAAAATTATGCCTTGCATGTGAGGAAATATTTTAACCAGAAAGTAGGCCCTATTTTGGACGAAACACTGCACTGTCTTATATAAAGAAATCATTTATTTGCTTCTGTTCTATTAATATAGTTATATGTACATTTATCCTGAAAATATATATTAATTAAAAAATAGACAACAACAAAAATACTCACGCTTTAGCTGAAATAAGATCCTTAAAGATCGAAATAAATGGAATAAAATTAATGAAAATCAAATTTTAAATATATGCTCTGACTTGTAAATCAGTGAAGTAGTAAATAATTTCTCGTTGCATCTCTGCAATGAAAGTGTTTCCCTTTTGACATGACATGACACATTTTCGAATAACTTATTTCTATTTTCATTAGTCATACAGTTTTTACATTTAAAGAAATCTCAGAAAGAACATTCATAATTATGACAGAGAACAGCCAACAGCCAATATGCAATTTTTGATCAATAAGAGTAAAAAAATTAACCCATTACATTCATCATTACCTAAATATAACCTAACAAATTCACATTCTCCTATAATAATTATGCTGCAGGGAAACATTTTTTTTTTCTTTTGTTCTTGCCTTTGATATTTTACACACAAATTGATATACATTACCTACGAAACTACATACTAGAATATGGTTTAAAGTAATGGTTCGTAGTTACGCTAGAAGGTGATTGTTTAAATATTTGTAATGTGCTCTTTCCATTAAGGTTTCTAAAAAACTTTATTATTTGTATGATAATATCATTAACATGTGAAAAGATGTCCGTTAAAGATCACTGTTAAAACAACTCTGAGAAATGTTTAATATTTTGTATGATGATAAGATGATGTAATATTTAATAATAATAGTAATTATTTTTTTCAATAATGTTACTATTTTTGTCTGTCAATTTAAATCATGTCAGTAACTGTTTGTGTATTTCCGGACAGTCAATAACAATAGGCGTCTATCAATAAAAAAGATAGTTACCACGGAACTGATTTCACCTAATCTGGTTCCCTTCTGTAAAAGCTAGATTTATATCTTAAAGGAAGTAAACTACATATTTTTTGCCTTATACTTTATTCACTTATGAACCATTTGCGTTCTTATTCTGCTGAAGTGAATGGGAGACATAAACATGTTATTGAATTATCAGACCGACGCTGCCAGAAGCAATTTTCTCCAATATTCAGACGACTTTTCTCTGAAAATTTTCCTTTTCTGATATATCATTTTGCTCACAAACATTATCAAAAACAATTGATATGCCATTGATTCAAGTTTGTGACCTATCCTTTATGTGTACGGTTCCCGAATGCGGGTTTTACCGGTGGTCGTGTGTACGGTTTTTTGTTGTTCTTTTTGTTGTTGTTGTTGTTGTTGTTGTTTTTGGTGGGGATGGGGATCTGTGTCGCTCTTCAAATAATTGGATCAGTCAACTGTAAGTTGAATACAGACTATATCCTACTCGTCTGTTGTTTTTTGGTGGGGGTGGGGATCTGTGTTGCTTTTCAAATAATTGGATCTGTCAACTGTAAGTTGAATACAGACTATATCCTACCCGTAATGTTGAAACAATTGATTCTTTTGAAAAAGTAATATTTAAGTACAAGTGTATGTTGATATTCACACAAAATAACAATATACCAAATATAGCCTTTACAGAAATAACGGTTTTAATTCAGCAAACGTAATACAGAAGCAGATTTGTAGCTCACGCAATTTTGTAATTATTCTGAGGCTAAGTTTGTCATTTGTAGCTTCCAGTGACAGCTCTGAAGAGTCAATAAATATCTTGATAAATGGTTGTTATTTTGTTCCTGCATTGGATATAATGAAAGCAATAAATCAGTAATTATGTTTGATCGGGAAAGTCATAAATTGTAAAATCATTTTGTAAGTACAAATATTAAGATCTGCATACCAAATCTAGATGGTATACCGATTAACCATTTAATAATGAAATTTATCGAGAGAAACTTTAATGAAAACAAAATGGAATCTTTTCAGATATCAGGATGAGTCTGTCCTAAGAGTTTAAATGTAATATTAATGAAATATTGTTAATCATAACATAGAAAACGTTCCCATATTTAAATGGGCTAGGTATTTATCGTAATTAAAAATTATTTATAGAAACATTTAACTAAAGCCTCTGTATTTATCGTAAAACTTTAAATTTCAGCAGAGATATGAAAGACAGAATTTCGTTAAACACATGGTGGAAAGTAGCAAATTTATGACTTGAAGTATTAATGAAATATTTGATTATATCATTTAAATCTATCTTTATCGCGTATTGGAGTGTAAATATGGAGTAAAGATTATATATATGAAGAATGTATGAAGACGTTAGAACTAGAGTATATTAATGAATTTTTAATTAAGTACTGGAGTATAAGTATGAAGTATAGAGGATATCTGTGAAATATATGAATTTCTTTATGATCTATTTTTGAAGAACTGGAGTATATAATGAAATACTTGAGTATCTCTATAAAGTATTTCTAATCTAGTATATGAGCGCAGTCTTTGATAATGAAGTACTGGAATTCAAGTATAAAGTAGTAAAATTTATCTATGAAGTATTAATGAAGAACTGGAGTATATCTATGACGTAATGATGCTTCTCCATGAACACACGATATTTGTTGCAATGTTTTAGATTTCATTTTTGAGTATATTTTGGAACATTATATTCGAAGCTGACCATATTAAGTTGAATCATACTATGATGAGCAAGATTTCAGAAACAGATATAAAGGACTACTCGTATATTCCATGATTCAAAAATATCTTTATATACAACAATCTTAAAACATAATAATGGTATTCTGTTTTTTTTTTCTTTTTATTAAGTTTAGTTAGTTTAGAATCACAGAATGTCAGATGTACATATTAAAACTGAATTGAAAATAAATAGAGAAATATATCAAAAACAGATTGACAATAAAAATGTTCATAATCATAATAAAATGCTAGTGTTTCGTAAAACATTTGGCAAGAGAGGTTCTTATTTTCACGTTATCTACGACTTAATTTCCCATGTGAATTATTAATTGACATCTACATCATGTACTGCTGTACGAATTCTTTGCTTGTTTAATATAATAAGAACTTATTTGCCACAATAACGTAGAATGAAGCAGAAGCTAAATTTGATTAATACGCCCTAGATAAACCAATTATATATATGCTCAAAGTATTGAAATTAAATTGAAATATATATACTATGCTCATCTTTTGGTAAAATACTTCTATTGCACAAAACTATCGAAATGTAGAATTTTTTTACTGAATATGTCTGTTTAAATACATGAATGCAATTTTATTAAGCTTTAGAAGCTGGTTCCAGTTAATTTGGTCATTTCATAATACAAATGCCAGTATCTTAAGACACTATATGTGTTTTACATTAGTATGTAGATTTTAAAAAGTAACATAATTCCTTTTATGAAATCTTACAAAGCAATTATAACGTTTTGTAAAAACAGAAAACTCAGAGACTACCAAGCAACGAGTGTAAACTATATTTTACCACGGCCGATGTATAATCTGAACATGTTTTGTTGCAGACTATGTAAAAGAACTTAATCAATTTACAAGATATACTGTCAAATATATATCAGTTTAAGGTTAAAATGAAATACCGGTTGACCTCTCACTGTTTAAATTCAGTAATTACTCGTATGCACATAAGCATCAAACTTATTAAGTTATAGTGGTTATTTCATTGTTTTTGTGTAAAGCAGTTGATTGAGTTTCCAAAATATTATTCTCACGAATAATGAATAAAATGAATAGATAAAATTACTTTGTAAGCATATAAGAACCCATGCGTTCAAACCAATCATTATACAACTATACATATACTTAAAGTTAGTTGCATATACTATACTGTAAATTGCGAATCATGTCAACAAGCACTTATTCCATGTCTGTATTTGTCATTTACAGCTTGTGGTGACATCTCTGAAGAAACAGTCAACATCTTGATTATTGCTAGTTAGTGTACAATCAGTAAGATTATGACAGTTACAAATTGGCAATCGGAAAAAACAGGCAAACGAAGTAATTTATCAGTAAAACATTCACTATATAATGAAAATTAAGCAAACACAATTACTGTGTTGACCCCAGTATAAGCTATGCGGAGAAAATGTTTGTAATGATGTTAATTTGGAGATAAGAGTCAAAATAAAATCAAAGCACCAATTAAAGTATTAAAAAATTATAGCGTTATATCTTTCTTTTTAAAATTGAATTTGAGGTATTATATACACATATATTTAAGATTTGTCAAATAATATTTCACTACAAAACATTTGTAGCTGTGAAACAAATTTTGTATTTGGGCAGTATTACAGCATCTTATAGTTAAAGCACCAAACCTATTTCATTTTTCGCAGAACAAGATTTTGTTGTCTCCCAAATAGGTCAGTCATCAAAACAACATCGATTACTTGTTAGTGTAATATAATTTTAAATCCCTACGAAAAGATTTAATATGTTCAAAACAGAAGGTGCAATTGATAGTTAATAAGTCTTACAATTAAAATGACATTGCTCTGGTGAATACTTTAGTGGAAGAAATTCACTCGAGGCTAATTCAGACTGATCGTAAAGTGCATGAAATCGAACGCCGTAAAAGTCCATGTTGTTTAACATCTTTAATGGTGAGCAGACAGAAAAGACACTTGATATTAAAACAATAGCTACCAAAACTTGTAATATCAATAATTATCGCGGACAATTAGTTATCAAATTTAGGGGAAAAAAATCCCTTTTTTAAATTTCTCCCTTTCTTTTTTATTTTCTCATTGTGTCCTATTGTAAACTACTTACAAACTTAATACATTAAATTTCTCCCTTTCCTTTTTATTTTCTCATTTTGTCCTATTGTAAACTACCTACAAACTTATTACATGTACAACGGTTATTTTACCAAAGCAGTTGGTAGGCTTACTATTAAAGAAATGAGATTTTTAAATAAATATTAATATGAAAATACACCTTTAAAATTGCAGTTTCATACATAGCCATTGCATTTTTGTTACAGGGCTATCAAAGCCGGCATGTCCTTTATCAGCCGTTTAATAACCTCAATGTGACATTTGTTATTACCACATAGAACTAATTTGGCGCCGCAACATGACTTATGTCTAATTTCAATGTATCATTTTATACAGTCGGATGATAAAGAGTAACAAGAAACGATATTGTTTTGTACTATACAGTTTCTGGCAAAGATTTTTGGCAAAACATCATTTACCGATTGACGATAATATACAGTGTATAAGTAGCACCATTGAGTCTTTGCAAAAGACGATATTACGTTCCATATGAAACCATAGCAACAAAAAAGGAGACAAATAAATAAATGTTGTCAATAACATAACTTGAAAAATAATCATACAAGTCTCCTGTTAACAACATAAATTTTGGTGATGACAACGTTTTATTGTAAAATGATATTTCTGTATCTATATAATAAATTACAATGGTGTTAAAATTATAATATATTTTATGTTATCAGATGAAGCTCTGGCAAGGCGAATGATGTTAAACAGACTATGTTTAGCATATTTAATCAATGTCACATACAATAAGAAAGAAATTAGAAACATCTTGTTACGTTTTGAGTAAAATAAAATAAACAGATACTTCCTGGAAAGTCGCCATCTGACCTTTTCTGTGTTGGATGCGACGTAAAACCCAATCAAAAATAAACATCTTTATACATATATTTATTATAATAAAATATCGTGAATGAAAATAAATCAACATGTAAATTAACACTTGATATTTACAAAATATTCGAATTTACAAAACAATCTTTCTGAATACGTGCTTCATTTCCCTGCATAGTGATATCCAAATCATGTAAAGGAATGAAGCTATCGAATTCAACTCATGTGTATTTTTTGACAAGAAGCAAGTGACGATTTCTTTCCTGAATGCAAAAGCATAAGATATAATAAATTGATTGTCCTTAACTATAATATATGCAAGAGATATGTAAGTTCATATATATGTAAATTATCTTCTATAATAAAGAAGGAAAGTTTGTTTACTATAATCGATTGAACTCTGACAAAAAAAACAGAAATTGTTCGTTCTAATTAGGTATTAATTGTTTTATACTCCTTACAGTAAATCGCATGATATCTAAAGGTCATTTTCATAAATGTCATAAATGTAGGACAATATGACTCAATGATGTATCTGAGAAAGGCGCACATATGAAAAACATGTGCTAAATTGTCGAGTATATTTTATCATAAAATAAAAATACATGATGAACTTGTTTAACAGTAACTTGAATGATATTTCGTTTAACAATGACTTGAATAATATTGACATGCAGCAGAATTATACATCAATTAAGGAAAGTCTAAATAAAGTCAGCCTACAAAAAACTACAAAATGAATATCATTTTTCTGAAGTACAGTTAAGATTTAAAGAAAAAATCCCTATATATCATAAAATGTTGCTATTTTGCATTTTTCAGATACGCTTACAACAATGAGAAAACATATTGCCATTTCGCAAATAAAAACTAATACGTTTTCTGAAATATCGCCTAAAGGTAGATAAATAGTGCAATATTATGTAGACAATAAACTTTCAGATACATAATTTCCTGAACATTTTATAACGATTTATCTGAATAAAAGTACGAATCGTTCGAAAAGATAGAGTTGTTTATGAGAAACACTACATTATCATAAATTTAGATACACCACTAAACATAATTCGACAATTGAGATCAATTAAAAGAAATTATATCTATTAATAGTATGAGCAACAAAAAGCGAGTCTGGATCAAACAATAAATAATTAAGATGCTGATTAAATAAACATTGTATTGTTTATTTGTGAAATGTGTGAAACTGACACAATACAAACAAAATAATGATATAATATATGGACTTTATTGGAATATTTTGTCAAGAACGGACAATTTAAGGATTTTATATGCATGTCCGTTGATCAAAAATGCCTTAGTGCATTTTATTTGTAAATTTCTATTTGTATTGCTTTAATTTGTTCTATTTAACTTCTAGCATAGCACAGTCATATAGATACTAAAGCTGTATCTAGAAATTACTTTAAGGCATCACCTTTCGTCCTCTATTATTCATGTATATTGCAAGACACTTCATGCGTTGGAACTATACATTAAGCACAGAACTATGAAAATTCTTCGTATATTTATACAATTTATTATACCATACCCATTGACCAGAGACCAAAAGTATTTAATGAAATATCTCAGATATATTTGACATCATTTATCATTTTCATCTTAATAAGAAACTGTCAGAAGATAAAGTTGTTTACTTGAAAATTGAATAAATCATTTGAATCAATATTATTTTGTCATCTTCCAATAGCTGTTCTATGAGCATCTAGTTGTATATTGTAATCTCCGTGTATACATTGTCTGACATATCTAGTAATAAAAAAGAGTTATATTTATATAGATTCATCGTAGGTTAACCGTGGATAAACAACTTTGAAAACTAGCGATCATTCTTGGTGCTCATATAAACCTGTAAGGATAGTTTTAACCTATCAAAAAAAAGTTCCTAGATTTACAAATACACAAAACTATCGCATTGTTCCATAAATTTTTAAGTCACAAGTTATTTGTATATTAAGATGCAGAGTAATGATTAACTAATAGAAAAATAAAATGGAAAGTAGAAATGTGTCCATAGGACACGGGTGCCCTCACACACCACTGTCAATCTTATAACTCTAGTTCAAATATTTTTGGACTACATGTTCCACAAATTGAAAACTAAAAGTCCTTTACTTAGTAAAGGGCAAGAACTTTACAAATACTTAATTAATCTACAAGCAAACCCCATTATGCATAAGTACACATGCTGACCAACATTCTTGTAAACTTTCAGGCCTACAAGTCAAATACTTTTTAAGCTATGCATGAACAAGTTGAAAAATGCAAATTTATACTACTGTAAGTCAAGGGTAATAACTCTATCAAAACTGAAAAAATTCACATGCAAAGTCCCAAGTGCATAGCTTCACAGTGATGTTGATCATTATTCCTGTAATTTAGATATGTTGATCATTATTACTGTAACGTTGGTTGATTCTAACTCAAGAACTCAAGGAACAAATAACACTACATAACAAAACTGTTTTTACTAAGTCAAGGACAATAACTCTACAAATACTGGATAAATCCACAAGCGAAACCCAAGGTGCACAACTACATATGCTGAGCAACATCCCCGTACGGTTTCATGACTCTATGTCAAATCCTTTTTTAGTTACATGCGACACAAGTCAAGGGCCATTAATCTAAAAATACTATATAAATCCACACGAAAACACCCTAGCTGCACAACTACACATGCTGATCAACATCCTGTAAAGATCCATGACTCTAGGTCAAACACTTTTTGAGTTACGTGCGACACAAAAGAGAACGGACGGAAGGACGAACGGACGGACGGATTGTCGGACGGACGGACAAACAAGAGTAAATCTAAATGCCCCTCCCCCCTTAACTTGGGGCACAAATATGCTTTGACAATTACTAAAGTGTAAAGCTGTTAACAAACTGTTCAAACTACTTTCTCATAGCATATGAAAACTAATTTATAATATTCTGTTAAAACAATTTATTCTTTTGATGTACCAATGCTATGAAAAAGTCACACAAAAACACTAAATTTAAGTAACACCACATTGTAATTTCCAAATAAATGATCAAAAGAATAAATAGTGAGTATATAGTTTTCAAACTCATATTTATTTGGTAGTTATTCATAAATATTAATTTCTTATATTTTTTTTCTTTATTGTTCGTTAAAAAGGGTAGATTCAAGTTCCATAAATATGTGTACCTGATTGAACTACAATGCGTGAATAAATCGTAAAAATAGTAAGTAAAATATATCACATTTCAAGAAATCACTGCGGACTACATTTTATATGGCTTTGAAATTTAATGTTCTCCACTTAAATTTGCTGCAAGACATGTAGGAGGCAATAACAAGTTTATTAAATTATCATAGTGACATCATAAGCTTGTGATGGCAATAAAATCAACGTATCAATTTTCTGGTTTTGTCAAGATCTTCTTTCATGTGGTTGATTAATAAGAGCATTGACATTTACAGAACTTTGATGTCCATTACATATTTGCATGCATGGCATTGCTTTGCAATGATGAACAGTTGTTATTAAATATTTTTGTTTACTGCTCACCCCAACTTATGAATGAACTTTGGAAGGAATGGATTTGTCTTCTGAGACTTTCATTTTGACCTCTTCATCGCTTTCTTAATGTCCTACACTACCCCCCCCCCCTTTCCTTTACAAATCTATACACAATTTAATACTTCAGCTCTCTGTTAGTTAATAATTAGCCCCTTTGTAATCCCGTTTGCTTGTCACTGCCTTTTTTGGTGCCTATTTTGGATGCCTTTACATTCTGGTATTGAAGCAGCGTTTCGTTGACATTGCTATTCGCTAAAACACTGTTAATCTATTTGTTCTCTAAATTCAACATTTTTGCAAATAATAACAAAACGTCTCGTCTCTATTATCGCTAATGTCATAGTCACGATTTAGGATTAATTAAGATTAATTTTAATTTCTAAATTCAATTTCTATTATTTCCTAACAATTCATTTTATGAAATAAATCATCAATATTTTTTGTAAAACCAAGTCGGTGTTCATGCTTCCTGTAGAATATAACAAAGATTCTGTTCGTGTCGTGTTTTATTTATTATTTCGTAATTTAAGTTGATAACTGTCGCAAAAAAACATACTTATGTTGTATGTTTTATTATGTGAGTAGTAAAAGGTTTCTGCTCGAACTTTCTCACCAATCTTAACTGTATCTTAATTTTTATATTTGCTTTAAACGATTTCCACTGAAGTGCTGATCTTTTTTTCCAATTTATTTCTGCACTTGTAGCTTTAGTTATTCCCCTTATTTCACTTTGTTTTTTATTTGGTTTCCTAACCTTGTATAGTTTACCTTTTGAAATCACAATAATTTATAATTGAACGTCGAATAAAAGTCAAGAAAGTATTAAATGAACAAAAACCTGAAAGCAATAGATTGACACTACAGGAAAGAATGCCGGAAAGTGGAATAAATGTCAAAAAGTATTAATTGAACATATGCCCGAAAGAAGAAGATTGACACTACAGGAAAGAAGGCTAATTTAATTATTCATACATGTAATATTATGTATGCCGGTACATTTTAATGGAAGTCTTTAAGCTTGTTGACACATAAAATAAAATTGCATAGTTTCTCGAGGAAAGGATGATCAATTAGTTGCTTTTGAATTTTAAATACATATATGAGTTTGGGCACAAAATTGGCTCAATATGCAAGGGAAGAAATTTAAGCAAAGTTTTGTAACAAATGTTACTGAAAGTGTTATATTGGTGTTACTAAGTGTTACGCTTGTAACAAATGCCTAGTGTTTCAATAAATTGGGCCTCTTTTGTGCCTTACGTGTATAAGTACTAAAGTTTTTCAAAATCGTAGACAAATGTATATTTAACATTTTCTTCTGATTTGGTCTTACTTGAGTTCAAATCGAAAACTTATTTAGCCCACAAAAGATGGAATAGCTTTAATGTCTCAAAACCTTTTCTTCTTTGGAGTTCTGGTACAGTTTCAAATAAAGCAATTCATTTGGAATATGGATAGTATTCAGGTAAACATTGCTATTAGAATAGTCATGAAGTACCATTTAGATATCATTTTGCGAATGTTGCTTTGTAGGCAATTATATAGCGTTAAATATCTGATATGCGTATACTCTACTTAAAGACATTTCTGCTATTGCATTATCTGTTGCAAATAATCTGAGTAAATATGGACAACGTCAAATTCAAAATTATCTAAAGGTAAGTGCTTATAAATTGAGTAACAATTCAAATGAAAACGTTTAAAACGAATGTAGACAATATCAAAATTTTCTTTATAAAGATTAGTGAAATCTCTTCATTGTAAAACATGCAACATTGTAATCACTTTCTGTATTCATTCGCCTTTTAGATATTTAAATGACAACTCCAAAGGGACAATAAAGTATTGATTTTATGAATATTTTTATACATACAATGATTATATCAATTCATTTGTTCTAGACAATTTTGGAAAATCGTTCCACTTCACCACAGTAACTAAATCATCAGAAAGAATTTTATGAAGAATATCTTGCAGGAATTATCCCAAAATATTGTCTTAATTTCTCAACAAGAGCCATGTCAACATGGCCATCCCCCGCCGAATGTGTTTGCTCATTGGAAGAATGTGTGTGTAGTAGAGCAGAATAATTCGATTTTAAGAGGTCTTTTGGTAATGAAAACTGATGGCTATAGTGATTACAGATTTGAAACCTTTGTGAATACTGATGGCTGAAAATAACAAAGGGCAATAACTGAAAAATAATGCAGGGTAGGTTATCATTCTTGTGTGCTGCATCCCTCCTCAGTAAAATCTATCTACCTATGAAGTTTCAAGTTGATACCTCAAATACTTTTTGAGAAAAAAATTGAATTGAAAAATTAAGTATGAAAAATAACAAAGGGCAATAACTCAAAAATTATAAAAGGTAGAGTTATCATTCTTGTGCAGTGCACACCTGAGTGAGATCTATGCACCTATGAAGTTTCATTTTGATATCTCAAAGGCTTTTTGATTTATGCTCTGGACAAAAATTAATTTTGAAAAATAACAAAGGGCAATAACTCAAAAATAATGCAGGGTAGAGTTATCATTCTTAAGCACTGCACTCCTCCTCAATGAGATCCATCCACCTTTGAAGTTTCAAGTTGATACCTCAAATACTTTTTGAGATAAGCTCCGGACAAAATAGCATGAAAAAAAACAAAGGGCAATAACTCAAAAATTGTATAGGAAAGAGTTATCATTCTTGCGCACAACATTCCCCCTCAATAAGATCTATCCACCTATGACATTTCATGTTGATATCTCAAACACTTTTTGAGTTATGCTCCACTCAGGTGAAAAATTAGGTATGAAAAATAACAAAGGGCAATAACTCAAAATTATGAAAGGTAGAGTTATCATTCTTGTGCACTGCACACCTCCTGAGTGAGATCTATGCACCTATGAAGTTTCATGTTAATATCTCATAGGCTTTTGGAGTTATGCTCTGGACAAAAATCAATTTTGAAAAATAACAAAGGGCAATAACTCAAAAATCATGCAAGGTAGAGTTATCATTCTTGTGCACTGCACTCCTCCTCAATGAGGTCTATCCACCTATGAAGTTTCAAGTTGATAACTCAAATACTTTAAGAGATATGCTCCGGACAAAAATGTCGGACGGAAGGACGGACGAAAGGTTGGACGGACGGACGGACGGAGACTATTTCTATATCCTCCGCCGAAAATTTTATTTTAAGCTCTTATCGGATAACATGAATCCATAAACTTTAAAAATCAAATTACACTGTTGTATGAATATTTCTTTTTTCTATTTCATTTGAAAACACTCATTATATTTTAAGCACAAAAAATATTGTACCTCAAAATTAATACATTACAACGATCTAAATGCACTTTTTTACAGCTCCTCCCTAGTCATTTCTCTGAGAAATAGAATTCCCTTAAGTATATCAAATTAAGATGAATGATGCAAAATAAGCAACTTTGTGAGTAGATTTAAAACAAGGACATCGTTAAGTTAGTAAATTCTACTGTTTCGGTAGATACGAACCAGAAAGCTAATCGTGCAAATTTACTTTTTTCGATAACTTACACGTATAAAAACATTAAGTTGTTCCAAAACCATGATTTCTGTTTGTCTTTTAATTTGTAGGATTAATATAAGAAATTCTATATTGAATTTCATAAGATGAACATTCATGTCAAATTATTTAGCCATTTGACAAGTCTTAAGAAATATAATTTACCTTTCAACGAGTACTCATACTATCTTATATATGATAAAAATATCAAAAGCCTTATTTGTCTATATGTCGATTTTTGTTTACAATAGATCTATTTTGTTCTTGCTAACTAATCAAAAACATTATTAAACATAACAGTCGAACACAAACAAACGGTACTAGTCAGGTAACATTGTTTTCATACTTAGATATAACTTCCTCGTGGGAAATCATCAGATATCAAAGATATAATGACAAATATTCTTTGAGTAAATTAGGTTTTATCATCAGGAGATTTATAATAGTCATATATAGAAGTATATAGAGAAAAATACGTTACCTAATCAAGATATTTTTAATGTATAAAAATACGATTCCTAGGTCATGTTCTCCAAAACATTATGGGAGTTTCAGACTCACATTTTCCGTAATATTGTATACAGTACAATATATCTAGATATAGAAACGACTATTACCCGAGATAATTTTGTGTATCGGAAACACTAAGTGACTATTTTCTTCAAAGTAATTTCAAAATAAAATTCTTGTATCACGTTATTTGCACGTATTGCAATAACTGCTTTTCGCCGAAGAAGAATGAATAACACCATCATTAAAATTATCATACTTAAAGATATTCTTGGCTCATATTTTAGTAAAATATTTTCGTTGCAGAAATTTATCGAAATCTATGAAAGTCTTACTGATTATGTCTATTTTGAATAATAGACTGCACAAACTGTGTAGTGGAAACTGTATTTCTTATTTATAGTCAAACGAAGTTGTCCATTTCTTAAAAAAACTTCCAGTTTTTTTAATTACAATATGTATTCCCATTGTGTCTGCCTGTAGCATGTAGAGTTCAAAACATTTTACATATACTTTTTGTGTACTCAAAACATGTTAATTTGACATTTACAAAGGAATTGTGTAGCAATTATCTTTTTTTTCAAATATCAAATTTGAAACTAATACATCTTTAAGCATACAGAAAGTCTCTGTGAAGAAACAAATGCAATTGAGATATACAAATGTAAACATTTCGCCTTAAAATATAAATATAAAAATATATACTGAATATGGTCGCAAATGGTCCTCTGATCAAGTGTATTAACTAAAATATCTCGGATATATATGTCTTTCATTTATCATCTTCATCTAAGAAACTGTCGGAAGATAACGTTGTTTACTTACACACTTGATAAATCATTTGGATCAATATTAATTTGTCATCTTCCAATAGCTCTTCTAGAAACATTCCAGTTTTATCATATTTGTTTATAAATTATTTAGATTAATGCTTTGGTAAAAACAAAAATGTTATATTTATAAAGAATTATCGTTTTGCAAAACAAACAAATAAAATACATTAGAGAATATGAGAAAAACAAATAAAAAAGACGGAATTCATAAGTCAATTTTCGAAGATGAACTGGTGCATGTTCACCTTTGATAAATAATTTGAACACTTGCCATCATTCCTTAAATTGAAAGAAGTTCCTTAGTTTTCGAGACAAACAAAACTCGAATTGTTCCGTTAACTGGAATCTAGGAATTGTGATGACACAAGACATTTGTATACATATACTCGTATCGAGATAAGGGGCTAAAATGTTATAATAAATGATCAAATGGAAAAAAAAGTTTTTACAATAACTGAACTCTGAAGAAACGAAGTTTCGTGCTAAATGTTTAACTAACTGATTATGCTGTTATATCATAGCATATAACAGTATATAATAGTATGTTAAAATGTTGAATTAAAACAATAATTCTTTGGATGTACCAATGTTATGTGAAGAAACACAAAAAGAAAACAATAATATAAGTAACAACCCATTAAACATACGAACAAAATATTCAATATTATTTTATTTTTTCACAGTGAAAAAAATATGTTACACTATCATGAATCGTTTAAGATAATTGATAATTTTGTGCGTAATAAATGGCATATTTTGTCATTTCCCAATTGATTTTGAGAATGAAAAAGACACCCTGTATATCAAAAGCCCAGATGCATTCAGAATGTCAACATTTATATTACCCTATCATGAATCATATATGAAGCTTTTCATAAGTATTTCATTTCCCGTAAGTCATTGTCGTTACATACATTTGTCTTTAATGAAAGGTGAATAAATCGTAAATATTTTGAAGAATATTTTACATTCAATAAAAAGCAGTGCATTTTATATCGCTTTGATATTTAATGTGTAAACAAGTTGGTTTACCCTTCTTGAACTATCTCAAAACATGTAGGAAGCAATAACATGTTTATTTAATTATCAGAGTGACATCATAAGCTTGTTATTACAATAAATTCAACGTATAAATTTTCCGGTTTTTTCAGGATCTTCTATAATATGGTTGATAAATAAGAGCATTGGCATTTACATAACTATTAATTCTGGTAAATATTCGCTTGTTTACTTGTTTTGCACTGATGATCTGATGTTGTCGAATATTTGAATTTACCACTTACCTCATGTAGCATTGTATTGAAACGCTTCCCTCAAACGGAAACTAGTAAACTTATGAATTTAACACTACGACGATCTTTTATCCTTAATTCAACAATTGGGCAACTTTAAAAATCGTTTTAATTGCATTTATAGGAAACATACAAAAATATTGCAAAGTAATGAACAATGAAGTTTTTTCGTGATTTCTTTTAATACATGATAACAAAACACAACAAGGTAGGGTGGCATTCAGTGAACGCATTACAACCATGTTAAACTAAATTTTACGAATGTTTACATCAATTGCGAATCGTTAAAATTTTAACAATTTATAAAGTATTGTAATTCAAAAGTAAGTTTTTAAAATAACAATATTCTACTTAAAGTAACCATTTCAAATAAGCCATCGTGTCATTGAAACTATTTTGTGGATAAAAGTATACCTGCTGTAGGTAAGTATGTTAATTGAGGTGTTCCATTACTAGATATCTACACCCCAAAGTACCGCACTTCTTTTAAAGAGTGGTTAAATAGTAAGAACTCTATTCTACTTTAATAACGATAAACAAGTATTCACTATAATGTTATAGTCCAGGGAAATCTGCCACAAAGTTAATGTCTACTTTTAATTTTTTTTCAAATCATATACAATATATGTCTGTTGCAAGTTCACTTACTTAACTGACTTCTTGACACAAGATAAAAAATTAGCGGGAATAAAATATATCAGGTAACACCTTTCCAATTCGGCAACGCATTTTCTTGGGTTTATATAGTTTTTCTATTAGTTGACAAGGAAAGTGATTGTATCTTTCACTGTAATACAAGAAGGAAATAACATCAAGCATCCGTTGTCGTAAAAATTCAATAACCCTGTGTTTAATGTTAAAGTCCATTAAAGTCCATGGTTAGTCAATTATTTTAGGTAGGCTAATAATAATGTAAAGGAGAACGCATGCCATTAAATAGAGTTTTACGAGGAAAAGAAATGTTTTAAGATTTCTAGGTTTCCTGACATAGATTGCAAAACGCAGTAAAACAATAATTTGTTTTTTTTTTAATTCAATTTCTATTGAAACGTGTACCATCCTTTTTTCTTTAATGGCGTTTAATTCCATTTTGTTTTCGTAAGTTGAAGTGACGAAAGAGAAAATTCTTTACACGATTAGTTTCTTTTTCTGAGATTTTCTATGTTTAAAATAAAGCCAGAATTTTCAGTTAATGAGTTCATTCTATTTATTATTGTACCTGCAAATAACAAAGAAGTGGCAATTTTATAAAATACAAAAATTATATTTAAGTCTATAAATTTGCGATTAAATATGTATATGCACGTCATACTTTCGTAAAATGTCACGGTGCATTTTAGTTCGAGTGTGTAAAAAGCTATCAATTAGCATATTCTCGAATGTGTTGCGTTAACAACATGTATCACGCTAAATATGAGCCGCGTCACGACAAAACGAACATAATGGGTTTGCGACCAGCGTGGATCCAGACCAGCCTGCGCATCCGCGCAGTCTGATTAGGATCCATGCTGTTCGCTATCAGTTTCTCTACTTGTAATAGAGTTGGTAAGCAAACAACATGGATCCTGATCAGACTGCGCGGATGCGCAGACTGGCCTGGATCCATGCTGGTCGCAAACGCACTATGTTGGTTTTGTCGTGACACGGCTCATATGTTTTTTTAATGTATCGTATTTTTCATATAAATGTGTATAGTTAAGAAAGATAAGTCATCATATTCGAAAATACATTCATGAAACACATTAATAACAATAATCTTACAGGAATTATTGATTCAATGTCATCTGGGAATAGTTCTTTGAAGCGTTGTTGTAAACATTTGATTAAATTGCATCGCAATCAGACAGTGTGACTGTAATATTGTCTCAAACGGGCTATTAATTTCTTTCTTACCAGCTCTTGGCAGTAAGTTTTCGCACTATACAAAATTAATTATATAAGGATATTGAATAGATATATGAACATGACAATTGGTTTGATAAATCTTTAGTAAAAATGAAAAGAAATAGTCTATTGGACTGGACACGACAGCTTACATATATGATGTGTGTATGGATAAAACATAATCGATCTATCTATACTTTAAGCAACTGTCCTCTAAGATGTACTCCTTTTCATTATTTATATAACATATTCTTACAGATATGTAAAGAACTTGCGTTTATCATTTGAAAAAATCTTAAGATTTTTTTTAAAATCTTTATTCAATGATAATGTAATAACATTCTTTTTATATATATTTTGACTGATTTATATCTTCTTTTTCATTCTTACATGGCTATTATACCAAACTATTGTCTAGGAAAAAGACCTTACGCAATATTTTTAACCAAAAGATATATAAGCTACATTAAAACATTTCAGTGTACATGTATATATAACTGTATTATCCAAATCGGTTACTCAAGACTGATCAAACAAGTTTTACTGCAACATTACGTGGTCCAAAAAAACTGAAAGTGTATTCGTTATATTCTATAGCTCATTTTTGAATGACACAACTTGACACAAATCTTTTTGCATCTGTGGAAATTCTAGAAAATCATTTTTTTTTTAAATTGAAGTATTTAGAAATTAGTTTATATATTATCTGTAGCACCAAGTCGTGTAAATAAATATACGTGTATCATATAAAACCAAAATTACACCTTTAGCAATTGCGTCTAGAAACCGTTTTAATATTACAATTTTGTATCAGTTGTTTATCATGCATCTATTTCTTTTCTTTCTTTGTTTGTTGTTGTTTGTTTGTTTGTTTGTTTGTTTTTCTATAGACACAAAATTTCAGATTTGTCATATTGTATATGATTATTTGACAAATGCATGCCCCTTATTTGTGACAATTGGAAAAGGGCCAAAATGCCAGCTTATAACATATATTTAAGCTTAGGTTGTATGATGGTCTTGTTTTCCGTTCTCCGCTTCGTTCCCATTTTAAGTGTGTTAATGGGAAAAAGTTTTAATGTAATTCTCATCAATATGTTACATCATAACATTTTGTAATATGAAACTGTTAAACGTATAAGTTGTATAAAAGTTTACATCGCACGGAAAATTTGTGTTAGCCGAACCTTTAATCTTCCAAAGCAACAAAAACATATTAAAAATCACTCGGAAGGATAATGCTTTTTGATACAATAAGAACGATCAGATAATGTTAGAATGAAGACATAAAAATGTTACTAGATATAAAGTCTCTTTTTAAGTCGTTGACACTAGTACGTAAAAGGATATTTTAATTTAAAAGTACACATTTCTTACTCGGAGAATCAGTATTTCGACAGAAGTATTTTCTTTCAAGATTATTAAATTGAACAGCAATTTTACATTTAATTTTTTATAATAATCTATATTCAATAGTAAGCAATTCACTATTAAAAATAACAAAGCAAATGCATTGTAACATTATTAAAAACCACAAAGATGAAGCTGTTTTCAATAACCACTCTACGTCAAAGATGGATACATAAAAGAATTTCTCGTACTTGTAAATCATTACGTAACTAGCCTATGGCATTTCAAAACAGAGCTATCAGACTAAATATTAAACTACCAGTCCTTGCTGTTCTGTTCGACATCAGAAGTAATTGAATCAATTTCGCCTAGAACGATCATAGATCTAGCAGCAAATTGTAGTTGCTGTCGAAAGTGAAAAGCAGACTAGAGAAACCGGAGCCTAATAATTAAGATATATCTCACAGATTAATGAATGTACCTTCATTAATCATCTTCATCTAAATAAGAAACTGACAGAAGATAAAGTTGTTTACTTGAACAGTGGATAATTAAGGTCTAATGTTAACTTGTCGTTGTCAAATACAATGTCTAAAACATTTCCTTGTTATACGTTTAAACTTTTGTAAACAATATGACAAATCTAGATTAAAACCATGGTATTTTTAGGACAGACTCGTCGTTAATTTCAAAGGATGCTTTGGAAAGAACATCAAATTAAAATAATTTGAGTCAATGAGAAGGCAAACAAAAACAATTAAATTGCGTAGGGGAACCCTTAGATATCGTTCAACAATTTAGTTTAATCTTGCTACACATAAACTACATGTAAACTATACTGAACCAAAAAAGAAACTTTCGCAAAGTATGTGCCAGTTGATCAAGGGTACCACTTAAATGTACACACTTATATACATGTAGTAGCTTATAAAACTCGTTTTGTTTGCAAAATCGGTCAGCTAATCCCCGTATAAAAGCCCGATATGTTTATTCAACGTAAAAATCGAGTTTCAAAAGGATTGAAAAACTGTACTAACATATCTACATTCAAACTTGGGGAAAGTTTCTTTATATTTGGATAGTTACATAAATCGAAGCAAATATGGACAAAAAATCATTGTGTGCAAATCACAAATTGTCAAGCCAAAATAGTTTGTATATTACAAATGCTAAAATAAAAAAATAATCGTTCCAGTTCAATGACCAAGTGTAAAGCAATGGCATCTCCACTTAAAACTGTGTCGACTAACATCCTAGGATGTCATGGATATACCAGGTCTTATAGTAGCTTGCTATCATGTTTCATTGAATTAAGAAATGCATTTTAGGGATATGATCATGATGATAACGAAAAGAAAAGTAGCACACAGGACACAATGTTGTAAGTTACAAAAATCCTCAAAACGACCAAAGGTATCTATATTTTTGACACACTGATATATACAATTTAAGTTAATGATAGTGTAATTATTACAATATGCATAATTACTGTAATATCAATGTGTTTTATCATTTATTTATCACAGGAAAAGTTGAAACAGGAGAAAATATTTTGTTAATATTCATGAATAACATTTTTTTATCTATTGTCGCCAAATATTATATTAGAAGAGTCGTTAAGGCACATTAAGTCCAGAACTGACTGAACATTTTCCTTTCAAAAAGGCAAACATATTATAATTTATTAATCGGTTAAGAGCACGTTAGATGTTTATCATGTAATATGTAGTTTTTGAAGAAAAAAATCTTAAATGGAACAAAATGTATCCAAAGTAAAATTTTAATTTACATACAAAACAAATTGTCACTGTAGATTTACCAATGACCAAAAAGCCGATGACACCAAACATTGTTCAAAGGTATGCCCAATCAGTACCATTTTATAAAATCTATAACAATTAACAAAACAACATAATATAATATCTTGAGAAATTAATAAAGATAGCGTTTTAGGGCTTCATGGGTCTTTAACATTGCGAAACATTTAAGCTGATAGTATTTGATGTATAAACATAATTGTCTTGTATTGTGTCCATTTTTAGTGTTATCTACTTGAACTATCTGCAAAACATGTGGGAGGCAATAACATGTTTACTGAATTATATTAGTGGCTACATAAGCTTGTTATTAATTTGATATCAGCTAAATAATTTCTAGCTTTATCAAGATTTTCTTTAATATGGTTAATAAACAAGTTCATTAACGTCAAATCTAATATTTAGATAACTATTAATTAACGTTTACTTGTTTTGCAATGACTATCTGTTATTAACATTGGTGCTTAAACGAATGTTTTATTTTACTGCGCACAAAATATGAGAAATGCTCCTTTTACACTTTACCCTTTTCTTTTAATATCATGAGACAAATGCAATTTATCATGCAGAACAGAATGACAATCCCTTCTTATTTTGTCTCAAGAGATTTACATGGAATTTATAGAGATATCAAGATACGAAAATAAAACCACGAATGTAATGCAAACTAATATATTATTTTCCTGCAAAAATCATCAATATAATTTCAAATCATTTCAGGGCAGCACCTGTAATTAACAGACTTACGACAATTAATTTTTACCATAACAGTCTCTGTCAGTTAATTATGAATTCCTGTATTTATTTCTATAAAAGTAAAAATTGTGTGCAATTGGAAAAGACGGCATGCGCTAAAGATATATTTAATGATAATTATTTAACAGACACTAAGCGTTTGATCCATAAAAATAATGGAAACAAAAGTAATGGAAACAAAAGTGACAAGACTCGACAACTCGGTTTCGTAATGTTTGTTCATGCAAGATAATGAAAAAGTAATATCTCTCATCTATGATCCCGAGGTATAAGAAAAATATATCAACACCGAGACAAAGTACATGGCAACTTACAACAGCTGTCATACAGGACTTAAAACCTAGTGCTATGAGCATAAAATCTGGAAAATGATTTTTCCTAATTCGCAATAAAAACCAAATTAAATACAAAAAAATGCAAAGTTACTAAAATAGAATTTTCTAAAACGATTTCTTTTAGAATGGGATTCTGATCCTGATAAGCTTTGTTCTTAATTTATTCCCTTTAGTTAGATTTATTAAGTTCACGATATAAACGTAAAATGTTTGGATTTCTTTTATTGAGCCAAACGTATTTACCTATTTCAAATGGTATGCATGCCTTTGAGTATCAACGCCATGATTATTATATTTATCACATCCATTTTTTTTAAATTAGAAATCATTTCATTTTGTTAAACATTTTAATAATTTCATTTATTTGGCTCCATTTCCTTGAATCTGCTACTTTAACAATACTGTTACATAGTGTTCTTTTTCATATTGCGTGAAATATGGAGTTGTTTGTGAACATGATTTAATTGAGCAAATAGCCAAAAGCAATAGATTTGTTGACATGTAACATAATTTGAACGTATCAAATTGCTCATAATTATGCCTGATAATACATTGTTAAAATATTTTAGCACGAAAACATTTTACATGTTAATACCATTACCTATATTTCCTACATGGAAGCAAGGTAGTATATTTCTTATTAATTATGAGAGTATTTTTATTGTGAATCAACATCACATTTATAATTACATAAATACGTAAACATTGCCTATTTGTACTCCAGCAAAAACACCAAATTGTGAAAAAATTCATGCAAACCTTCCATTGTTTTGGAACCTTGCCTCGTTATATTTTATTTTGCAAACAAGCATCTTGTTTTACAGCGACTAGTATGATATTTTAAGATGAGTATCGAAGCAAACAAGTAACTTCAAAAAGGAAAGGAATATTTTATATTGTCTTTACATGAACAATAGGGAGACTTTGGCTTGTTTATTTGATTATCCTTGTGACATTCGCAGCATTTTTATAATTCGTTTTTGAACAAATTAAAAAGCAAATGTATAAATACATTTTCGCAAGTAGCAATTGTAAAACATCAAACAAACTTCGTCAAAGATACACTATACCTGAAATTCATTACCTAACTAGATTATGTTTTCTACAACAGAATACTCAGACTTAATGACTACCGGTGAAGACATATAGTCCTTTCTCTCCTGTTTGACATCACAAGTAATTGAATTTATTTCGCCTTTAACTAACGTAAATCTAGCAGCAAATTGTAGATGCTGTCGAACGTAAAAAAAACGGACCAAAGGAAGAGAAGTCTAATATTAAAGATATATCTTACAGATCAATGTGTCTTTATTAATCATTTTCATCTATAAAAAAACTGACAGAAGACCAAGTTGTTTTCTCGAACACTGGATTATAAACAGGTTTAATATTTATTTGTCGTTTTCCAACAGATTTCCTCAAACATTTCCCTGTTAAAAGGTTGAACGCGTTTAAACATTCTTGAAAATCTGGATTAAAACCATGTTATGTTCAGAATCATACTTGCTATCACTTGATACTTTGGAAAGAAAACCAAATTGAAATGATTTGAGATAATTAGAAGAATAAAACAAATAAAACATAAATTGCGTAGGAAAATTTGGATATGATTTCGTTCAGCAAGGTCGTTATACACCGATCATCATTCCTAAAGAGGTCCAATAGCTACATGTTACTTTCATTAAGACAGTTTCACAAATTGATGCAAATCGGTGTTTTAAGGAACAACACAAGTATTTTAATGGTTAATCCCGTTATGTGCAAACTATAAATCGTCCAGACTAAATTAATAAATATTTTCATTTTTACTTCTCAAAAGCTTTGGGTAATAGTTTCAAAAAGGTGACTCATAAGCCAATTTGGTGTAATACTGTCTCAAACAGGCTATTAGTGTATTGCTTAACAGCTCTTGGCAGTAAGTTTTGGCATTTTACAGAATTAATTATATAAAGACATTGAACCGATATCGAAACATGGCAATTGTTTTGATAAATATTGAGTATAAAATGAAAAACAATAGTCTTTTGGACTGGACTTGACAACATACAGATATCATGTATGTATGAATTCGGCTCATACATAAAACATAACTGATATGTTGCATCAGTCTAAAGATTAAAGTAACTGTCAAAAGATGTACTCCTTTTCATTATTTATATAACATATTCTTACAGCTAGGTAGAAAACGTCACTTTCACGTAACATTTGAAATTAATTTTTGATTTTTAAGATCTTTATCCGATGATAATGCAATAATACATTGTTGATCTATATATTGACTGATTTATATAGTCTTTTTCATAATTAAACAGCAATTACACATGGCGTTTATCTAGTTAAAAGTCTTACACAATATTTTTAAACTAAAAGAGATATAAGCTACATAAAAAGCATTTCAATGTATATTAAAGTGAATCATCCAAATCGGTTACTCAAGATTGGATCCAATAATGATTTCTATTGGAAACGTGGTAAAAGAGCTGAAAGTCCACTGGTTATATTTAATAAAGTGTGAAATAAAACTCATTTTCGAATGACACAACTTACATTTAAATTCATAATTGGAAATTGCTTTTACCATGAGTAAAAAATCCAGGGAATTATTTTTCCATCGAAGTATAATTCAGATATGAGTTAAAATATATCTGTAGCACCAACTTGTGTGAATATACGTGTATCTTATATTAAAACAAAATAAGACCATAAGCATGCGCGTAGGAGCTTTGTTTATTTTATGACTTGTTTATAAAGCAAAATAATAGAATCTTCAAGCTTTGATTTGTAACGTGCATGAAATGAAGTTTTCATTCATCCCATTTATGAATCATGGAAATTATTATCAATGCTTCTTCTTTCTGTAGACAAATGCACGAAAGTCATCTGAAAGACTGTGGTGATGCAATTGAGAATAACATACGCATAAAATTTGCGATATTTTAGTTGATCATTTGATGTATGCTTCGTATTCATGTCAATTGGATAAGGGTATTTACGCCAGTTTTTATCAAATATGTAGCTAAGGTTTAATGATGGTATTGTTTTCCGTTTTCCGCTTCGTTCGGATGTGATGGGTGTTATAGGAAATAGCTTGAATGTAATTCTCGCGTAACATTTTGTTATATTTTAAAACCCATAAAAATGTTGAACGAAAAAGTTGTATAGAGATTTCCATTGACAAGGACAATTTGTATCTGCTGAACATTAACTTTTTCAAAGCAACAAAATAAGAACAATCTAGTGATTATAGATTGAAGACATAAAAATGTTACTATATCTTTAGCTACTTTTTATCCTCTAACATCGTTTACACTGGTAAGTAAAAGAAATTATGATTAATACGTACACTTTTCTAGTTAGGTGAATCAGCTTTTTGACATTAGTATGTTGTTCTAAGATAATTGAATCAAACTGCAATCTTTAAAACGTATCTATATTCAATAGTAAACAATTTATTATTTCAAGAAATAACAAAGCAACTACATTATTGTTTCATAAAAAGCCACAAGCAGTTTCCAATAACTGCCCTTCCTCAAAGACAGAAACATAAAAGTATTACTTGCAAATCATTGCGTCACTAGCCAATGTAATTTCAAAACAGTGCACTAAATAACTACCAGTGATGATAAAACGTCATTTCTGTCATCTTTGACATCAGAGGTAATTGAATCTATTTCGCATAAAACTGTTAGCAGCAAACTGTATATACTGTCGATAGTGAAAAACAGACCAGAGAAACCGGAGAGCAATAATTAAGATATATCTCACAGATTAATGTGTCTTCATTTATCATCTTCATCTAAATAAGAAACTGACAGAAGATAAAGTTGTTTACTTTAACAGTGGATAATAAAGGTCTAATATTAATTTGTCGTTGTCCAATACAATGTCTAAAACATTTCCTTGTTATACGTTTAAACTTTTGTAAACAATATGACAAATCTAGATTAAAACAATGGTATTTTAGGACAGACTCGTCGTTAATTTCAAAGGATGCTTTGGAAAGAAAATCAAATTAAAATAATTTGAGTCAATGAGAAGGCAAACAAAAACAACAAATTGCGTAGGGGAACCCTCAGATATCGTTCAACAATTTAGTTTAATCTTGCTACACGTAAACAACATGTAAACTATTTGGATAGTTACATAAATCGAAGCAAATATGGACAAAAAATCAGTGTGTGCAAATCACAAATTGTCAAGCCGGAATAGTTTGCATATTACAAATGCTGAAATTAAAAATAATCGTTGCAGTTCAATGACCAAGTGTAAAGCAATGGCATCTCCACTTAAAACTGTGTAGACTAACATCTTAGGATGTCATGGATATAGCAGGTCTTATAGTAGCTTGCTATCATGTTTCATTAAATTAAGAAATGCATTTTGGGAATCTGGTAACGAAAAGATAAGTAGCACACAGGACACAATGTTGTTGTAAGTTACAAAAATCCTAAAAACCACCAAAAGTATCTATATTTTTGACACACTTATATATACATTTTAAGTTAATGATAGTGTAATTATTACAATATGCATAATTACTGTAATATCAATGTGTTTTATCATTTGTTATTCACAGGAAAAGTTGAAACAGGAGAAAATATTTTGTTAATGTTGATTTCATGAATAACATTTTTTTATCTGTTGTCGCCAAATATTATATTAGAAGATAAGTCGGTAAGGCACATTAAGTCCAGAACTGACTTAACATTTTCCTTTCAAAAAGGCAAGCATATTATAATTTATTAATCGGTTAAGAGCACGTTAGATGCTTATCATGTAATATGTAGTTTTTGAAGAAAAAAATCTTAAATGGAACAAAATGTATCCAAAGTAAATTTACATACTCAACAACTTGTCACTGTTGATTTACCAATGACCAAAAAAGCTGATGACACTAAACATTGTTCAAAAGTATGCCCAATCAGTACCATTTTATAAAATCTGTAACAATTAACAAAACAACTTAATATAATATTTTGAGAATCTAATAAAGATAGCGTTTTAGGGCTTCATGGGTCTTTAATATTCCGAAACATTTAAGCTGATTTGATGTATAAACAAAATGGTCTTGTCTTGTGTCCATTTTTAGTGTTATCTACTTGAACTACCTGCAAAACATGTGGGAGGCAATAACATGTTTACTGAATTATCTTAGTGTCAACATAAGCTTGTTATTTATTTCATTTCAGCTAAATAATTTCTAGCTTTATCAAGATTTTCTTTAATTTTGTTAATAAATAAGTTCATTAACGTCAAATCTAATATTTACATAACTATTAATTAACGTTGACTTGTTTTGCAATGACTATCTGTTGTTAACATTGATGCTTTAACGAATGTTTTATTTTACTGCGCACAAAATATGAGAAATGCTCCTTTCACACTTGACCCTTTTCTTTTAATATAATGAGACAAATGCAATTTATCATGCAAAACAGAATGACAATCCCTTCTTATTTTGTCTCAAGAGATTTACATGGAATTTATAGAGATATCAAGATACCGAAAATAAAACCACAAATGTAATGCAAACTAATATATTATTTTCCTGCAAAAATCATCAATATAATATCACATCATTTCAGGGCAGCACCTGTCATTAACAGACTTACGACAATAAATTTTGACCATAACAGTTTCTGTCAGTTAATTATGAATTCCTGTATTTATTGCTTTAAAAGTAAAAATTGTGTGCAATTGGAAAAGATGGCCTGCACTAAATATATATTTAATGATAATTATTTAACAGACACTATAAAATGATAATATAACTTCTGAAAAGTGTTTGATCCATGAAAATAATGGATATAAAGTTGAAAGGCGGATGTTTAAGACTCGACAACTCGGCTTCGTAATGTTTGTTCATGCAAGATAATGAAAAAATAATATCTCTCATCTTTGATTCCGAGGTATAAGAAAAATATATCTACACCGAGACAAAGAACATGGCAACTTACAACAGCTGTCATACAGGAATTTAAACCTAGTGTTACGAGAATAAAATCTGGAAAAAAAATTAAATGATTAGTCCTAAAACGTAATAAAAAACAAATTAAATACAAAAAAATGCAAAGTTATTGAAAATATAATTTTATTTTCTAAAACGATTATTATTAGAATGGGATTCCGATCCTGATTAGCTTTGTTCTTAATTAATTCCCTTTAGTTAGATTTATTAAGTTCACGATATAAACGTAACAGGTTTGGATTTCTTTTACTGAGCCAAACTTATCGACCTATTTCAAATAGTATGCATGCCTTTGAATCTCAACGCCATGATTATTATCTTTATTATATCCATTTTTTTTTCAAAGTAAGAAATCATTTCCATTTTGTTTAACATTTTAATAATTTTATTTATTTGGCTCCATTTCCTTGAATCTGTTACTTTAACAATAACTGTTACATATTGTTCTTTTTCATATTGCGTGAAATATGGAGTAGTTTGTGAACATGATTTAGTTGAGCAAATAGCCAAAAGCAATAGATTTGTTGACGTGAAACATAAATTGAACGTATCAAATTGCTCATAATTATGCCTGATAATACATTATTAAAATATTTTAGCCCGAAAACATTTTACATGTGAATATCATTACTTATATTTCCTATACATGGTAGCAAGGTAATATATTTCTAATTAATTATGAGAGTCATTTTCTATTGTGAAGCAGCATCACATATATAATTAAATAAATGCGAAAACATTGTCTATGTGAACTCCAGCCAAATCACTAACTTGTAAAAATTCATGCAAACCTTCATTTGTTTTAGAAACTTGTCTTGTTACATTTTAAACAGCAAACAAAATATTTTGTTTTTACAGCGACTAATATAATTTTTTAAAATGACTATCGAAGCATAAAAGTAACTTCTAAAAGAAAAGGAATATTTTATATTATCTTTACATAAACAAAAGAGAGACTATAGCTTGTTTATCTTATTACCCTTGTGACTTTCGCAGCATTTTTATCATTCACTTTTGAACAAATTAAAAAGCAAATGCATAAATTCATTTTCGCCAGTAGCAATTGTAAAGCATCTTTCAATAACCGAACATCGTCAAAGATAGATACATCAAAGTATACTTGCAATTCATTACCTAACTAGATTATGTTTCTCTACAACAGAGCACCCAGCCTTAAAGACTACTACTCAAGATATATAGTCATTCCTGTCCTGTTTGACATCACAAGTTATTTAATTTATTTCGCCCAAAACATACATAAATCTAGCAGCAAAGTGTAGATGCTGTCGAAAGTGAAAAACAGACCACAGAAAGAGGAGCCTTATAATGAAGATATACCTCACAGAGTAATGTGTCCTTATTAATCATCCTCATCTATTAGAAACTGACAAAGATGAGGTTGTTTTCTCCAACGCTGGATTTTAAAACAAGATTAATATTAATTTGTCGTTTTCCAATAGATCTTCTAAAACATTTCCTTGTTAAGAATTTAATGCGTTTAAAGATTATTGCAAATCTAGATTAAAACTATGTTATGTTTGAGACCATCCTTGCTTTCTCTAGATACTTTGGAAAGAAAACCAAATTGAAACAATTTGATATAATGAGAAGGAGAACCAAATGAATCATAGATTGCGAAGGAGAATTTAGATAAGAATTCGTTCAACAAAGTCGTAATACACTGGCTTTAAATCACAGAGAGGTCCAATAACCAAATTTGATCTACATATTATTCAATTGTATAGTTTAAAAAATTAGTGAAATTCCGTGCTTTTACGAAAAACAAAAATCTTTATTTTAATGGTTTATCTAATTAATTTGCAAACTGTAGATCGTCCAGTCGAAATAATGCGTAAAAACCAAACCAAAAGCTTAACGGTCAACAAAAACTTTTCGTTTTTACTTCTCAAAAGCTTTTTATTTTTGTTGGGTAATTCTTTCCAAAAAGTAACTCATAAGCCAATTTATTGAGCCATATTTTGCTTTTGTTCCTTTTTGGCTATTAGTACAGTTATAGTGAATAAGTATTTTGTATGGATGTCGAAAAACCACTTTGTTTACATGTGGTACTTTTATGACAAATAATTTCACATTCATCTCTACCTTATTCAGATGATAAGCCTCCTCTTTTACTTACGTATGCTTTTTCTGATGAAGGAAACATTTATCCGTTTCTGAGGTAATATATGCCTTTAAATTGGAAATAATCGTTGCGATTCAATGACCAAATGTAAAGCAATGACATCTCCATTTCAAAACTGTCCAGACTAACATCTTAGAATTTCATTGATGGAACATATCAAGTGATGTTTATATATTTTTTTGAATCAAATGGATTATTTTTGGGATAAGGAGTAAGGAGAAGAAACACACAGGATACAATTTCAGTTTACAAATATTGTTAACTTTCACTAAAACGATCGTATAGTTTCGACACCCTCAAATATACGCATCAAATGCAAGACCGTTTCTTTATTACTTTGTGCATAATTACTGTAATTTTCAATTATTTCATATTCGTTGAGACAATAAATAAACCTTATTTTGTAAATATTCAGAATTATTTTTATTAACATTTTATTTACCAAATATTAAGCATATTTTTGTTAAAGGCACACAAAGCCTAAAAATTATATGATTCTCCGCTCAATAACGTACACACATTTGTTTAACGAATAGCATGTTTAATGCTTACTGAATATGAATATGAAATAATTTGTCTTAAAAAGCAAAATGTAAACAATATAGATTTTTTAAATTCCATACAAAAAACTAAAAATCGTTGTAGCTTTAATAATGACAAAAAAAATATAAATTGGTTCAGAGATTTTGCCAATGAGTACCAGTTTAGAATATGTTACATTATAATTACAATGATAACTAAAAGTAAAACCTTGTTAGAAATAACATAAATAGCTAAATAGATAGGTAGAAGTGTATGTGACTTTAAGAGTAAATCGTCACATATTTATTTATATGCCTATTGTACATGATACATGAACGTAATGATCTTATACTCTGTGCATTATTAAGTATTCTCTACTTAAACTATCTGCAAAACATGTAGGAGGCAATAACATGTTTACCGAATTAATTTAATGACAACATAAGCTTGTTATTTATTTGATATCAACTAAATAATTTCCGGCTTCATCAAGATTTTCTTTAATACGGTTAACAAATAAGATCATTATACTTCAAATCCAATATTTGCATAACATTTAATTCTGTTAAATATTTGCACGCGTTGACTTGTTTTGCAATGGCGATCTGTTGTTAACATTGATGTTTTAACGAATATTCTATTTTAACGCGCACAAATCGTGAAAAATGCTACTTTCACCCTTCATCCTTTCCTTTTGATATCATGAGATTAATGCACATGATTTGTCCATTTCAATTGGCTTGCATCTCAACGTCATGCTTATTACATTTGTCGGTAAAGTTCAAATGTTCCAAGGTTGAAATTATTTGCATTTTTAAAGGAAAATAAATTGAACAATCCCATATATTTGGTTGCATTTCTTTGAAAACTTAACATTATAATAACCGTTACTTATATTTTAATTTACAGATTGAGCGATTCTGCATGTTATTTTCTTAGTTTGTTAAGCAACAAAGTAATACATTTATATAAATGCGAGAACATTGTAACTTTTTAATAAAATACTCCAGAGAAATTCATACTTACATCATATTGTCTGATGAGAATTCAAACAGGAAAATACATTATCGTTTTTACAACGATATATATTATATTTCAAGTTACCAGGTATCAAATCGTAAAGTGACTTCTTACGGACATCTTAAAGTACAGAATTAAATGAAGTCAAGTTATTGATACTAAAAAGAACATTTCATACAATCTAAGCATAAATAGTAGGAGAAACAATGACATTTTAATTAAATTATATAACATGACATTCGCAGCTTATTAATAAAAAAATAACATTAAAGACAAATTAATAGCTTTAGAAATCAAATATTTCAGCATTCTTTAGATAGGTCAAACATGTGTTTAATAATGCCTTAAAATGTATTTAGAGCATATTAGAATGTTTAACGACTGAACATAGTAGCGCTGAACGAACATTAATGTATCGTTAAGGTAGCAGCATGTAAAATAAGTAGTGTTTTGATTTCCATATAAAAACCTAATTCACCAATTGCCAAAGAGCAAAGGAAGTAAAAGGTAGCTCATCTATAGGGCCAAGGAAACCTTACATCTGAAGTTTTTGAGAAATATAAATAATGACATTTAGGGAGTTTAATGGACCTTTAATAGATCAATGTTATAATTTCATCATATTATAACATTATATTTAATTACTAAAATAAATAAATGACATCAAAGGTGTTTTTACAAGCGTATGTACCGTGATACACGTAAGAAACATTGAAATGTGAAATAACCAAGTCAACTAATGTACTGCGGTTCATAAATACACGAAAAGTCCACCCAACTGTCAAGGTATATAAAAGAAAGAAATTGAAAGGGTTGGTTCGAATTTATATTATCATTCCGATAACAAACAAAATTCGTGACAGGAAAAGAATTCATGTAGGCCTTAAAGTTAAGTGACTCTCTTGTCAGTTTTGAAACATGCTATTTTGCAATTATTGTCTATCCTGATTTGCTTAATAGAGACAAGAGATTCTACAGACGAGAAAACTCTTGATTAACGAACACTTTTAGCCATTTTGTGTTTGATACACTGATAACTTCAATTATTAATAAGTACATGAAGGCAAGACAGTTTATTTCATCACTGATCTTGATGAATTTAAAATTAAATATGTAACCTAATTTGAATAATCCAAAGACAATATTGGATGAGTATTCTATAGTTCCACTTACAAGATCGATGAATCATCTCTGAAACTTACTAGTATTTATCGATAAAGTATTGTGGCCAGCGAGATTTTCTGCCGAAATCGTACAGAATGTCGCGGGGAACGTATAAACTTCGATATTTTATAACAGTTGTTGGAAACAGCAAGAACAATTTGACTTCAGTAGCCGGTAGCGTCCATGTATTGACTCTATATTTTAACAGACATTTTATGTCCTTTATCTCAATTAAATTATTCAACCATTTATTTCAAACTAAAAGTTTTGATGACTCAAAATAAATTAATATGTTCTTTGATTACTGATTACATTACTTTAAATTGTAGCAATATAGTGTTATATAACAAGTGTCGGTTTTTATTAATTTTGTTAATAATAATTTATTTTTTATTCTCGTGTTTGATATTAACACAGGAAGGTGTGTCACTGGAGTTTTCTTTTAATCTTTCTAGTTCATTTTTACGCATATCGTAGTACAGCTAGCGCCTAAAGTTTGTAGGCAATTAAATTAGTAATACAACTTCAATAAAACTAAGAATTTGCATTTTATGTAACGTTTCATATTATCACCAAAAAAAACTTAATGACATGTACATTTGCAAAACGAAGTAAACCTTCATAATGTAGTAATAATGTAATTACTAACAAGACAACAGAAAGATGTCGAGATAAGGTTCTACCAGGCTTTTTATTTCTCACAGCCTTTTGAATGAAATTTGTAACACGTTAAATTTGCAAAGCAATATTTGCCTGTCTTCAACTAAATTCAAAATAAAATACCCCTTGTACCATATCAAAAGACAAGATAATCTGTTATATTCTCCTGTTGTTTGAATAGTTAAAACAATAGTGAAATTCATGAAGAAAAAAAAACTCTTGCTTAATATCCTGAATAGAAAGCTTTTGAAAGTTTTTTCGAAGCAAAATGTGTTTAATCAATCAGAAGAAACAAATGAAAAAGCTATTTTCAGACACATGCGACGAAACAGCTTAATGAAAAGAGAGTGCATGACATTGATTTAGCTATTGTATCAAATAAAGTAAATGAATGTCATAAATTTCTGCTGAAAGAAAATATTTCCGTAGGAGTATTAATGATTTGTTTGTATATCATAATAAAACATTAAATCACTTTTCTTGTTATTTGTCCTATTGTATTATAACACAATATAGTTCGAATATTGAAAAACAGCGTTTAGAGTATAGAATTTAAATGGCGTTAAATTAGTTGTTACATGTAATGGAATATTTCGGTCCATCTTTTCATAAACAATGGGAGATCTTAATATTGATTTCGTGGGTTATTTTGAGGTTTGTGGGGGTTATTGTAAGTGTGTTTGTTTAAAGAAACCGAAGTTATATCTAGTATATCTTTATCTTCCTGAATAAACAAGCTCATTCATATAATATTTTACTCTATGAAAGTAAATAACATTAAGTCATAGAAATAAAATATAATACTATACTATAGATATAGTCTGATTTTATTGACCTGTCAATAATGAATACATTATAGCACTCATTTAAATATTCGATCCCACTTCGGTTTTTGTCCGTTTATTTTACGAGAATTAATATGGAGTATATCAGTAACGTTTGGAAAACTCCCACTAGCTTAATGATAGTTCTCGTAACATCCGCAATAGCACAGTCGGTTAAGTGATTACCTAATGTATGAGAGGTCCGAAGTTCGATCCCTTCTTTTGACATTCTATTTAGACTTATTCCAGAGATGTCTTTATTTTTAGGTATATTTTAAAGAAAATTGTCAAGCGCATAAGAAAATAACTCTGGACATACACTGTCTCGATCTTACAACATGTAGGATATTTTGATATTATATACCCGTGGTTTACCCTATTGCGCTATAACGGTCAGTGTAATTTACTCATAGAAACTAGATGAATTTAATCACATCTTACTGTGTACATCTCACGGAATTTACCGAACATTTATCGAATATTAATATATTCTGTGCATTGACCGTATAATGAGTATGGAATTGACAGGTTAATAAAATCAAACAATAAATAGGTAACATTTTACTTACATATCATTGAGAAGTTACCCCATAAACTATCTCTCTGTGAGGAGCCGCCGCTAGAATATTTTCAACACACAGATTGCAGTAGGTTTTTAGCTACAGGCATCTAACCTGAAGTTAAAACAAAACAATTTCTTATCGTTTATTTGGTTTTCATTTCTTTCACATTCGGATTCACACATATTGAATTAAATTGTAAAAGGAATCTTTGTTACATCTGACTAACATAAAACTGGCATTATCTGATCAGGTATGTATGTACAATTGTTATTGTATAAGTGTAATTATTAGTTTATTGTTATATACAAGTTCATTTTAATGTTGATTATGATTAAGATATGATTTCAAATAACAATGTTATAGTATGGAAACAAAATTATTTTATGCAGTGTCATTTAAAAAGAAAATACCAGATCATTGAATCGTTTTCGAAGTTAACTTAGGTTTTACTAAATCATTTTTATTTTCATATTTTTGTACAACTGTACGAAAATGCAATTACTTCTATTGAATATAAAAAAAGAGTAGCATAATATGTTTACTTAATTATAATTAAAGAAAGAATGGATATTCGAAAAGAAAAACGTTTCCCTAAATTTCGTACACACATATTTAACATTCCTGGTAGTCTAGTGTAGTATCTGCATTAAGATTTCATCAAACATCGAAATCACCAACAGAAATTAAAGACATATTTAAAATATGATTTTTCTACGCCAGGGACTTTAATTTTTCCATGTGAGTAAGCTATCTAGTCAACAAAAGGGTTGTCAGTGGTTCTACTCAGGTGCCCACTTCTGCCTAAAATAATGCACGGAAGTCATCCTCCGCCATTATAGTTCGAAAGTCGCCAAATGACCTCTAATGTGTTTGTGCAACTTAAAACCCACCTAGAAAGTTGTTAATTCCTTTCCTTACCGTTACTTTAAACTATTTTGACATAACTCATTTGATTTTCCAACTTGGATTGTCTTATTTACTGGAAACATCAATTCACCGGAGACAGGTTTTCATTATGTTTAATGTTGTTAGATATCATTAATTATTATTGCACCGCGAACATGCCATTTTCTTTGACACTTGCATGACTTGTTTTGGTTCTTTTCCTTTCCTTACATGCAAGATTCAATTTCAAGTAAACATTATAATTAACAAATCATTGGGTCTATTTGTCAAGCTGTTTTGAACATGTGTTATTCTTTGTTAGTTCTTTACATCAATTTACATTTTTGCCGTTAATCCTAGGGCACGGTACCAAATATAATTGGCACGTGAATATAACATTAGTAATATTATGGGAAATAAATAGAACCTCGCCTAAAACGAGGAAATTGCAAGTGAAATGATATTTTCAATTTATTTTCTTTAAATAATAGTATTACTTTTACAACATCTGCATTTTAAATATGTTTAACATTTTAAAGACATGATTTCACGAAGAGTTGACATATTTTTGTTTATATTATGAGATTGTACTAGGCCAGACCTTTAAATAAAACATTAGCAAAAAATTCATTTTGTACGATTTCGAGACGTTAAAAAGACCTTTTAAAATATAAAGGTAAGTTAGAAACGTTAAACTTGTAAATTACATTTAGAGTTATCCATAACACAACATGGAGAGTTTGACATTTTAGCCGAAATTTGGATATAAAATATATGTATTAATACTGATATTCAATGACCGCTACAAAATCAATCTTAAGATTCGTTTAAAATGATTCATAAATATTGACAAAATTCAAAAATATATAAGTTTAACAAGCTTTTTTACTATTTACTTGATAAAACCATTTTTACAACATATCGGACCATTTCTTTCTAATTGCACGCTAATAAATATTTGGAAAATATATATTTTGAACAATTCAACACGAAAATACAAAACAGACTTTGCCCAAACTAGTGACATAAACTGTACTAGGGATTGTGACTCTAAAACAATATGCTATAGGATCTTTTCCAATATAATAATTAGAATCTTAAAAAAATGGTAAAGTTAAAGATTCTCTTTTTGGTGCACAAACTCAATGTGAAAGTTTATCAGTTGTAATACTGTTACATTGTTCACGTTCTTTAGCGTTGATGAAATTCATTATTGTGCTCAGTTTACATTTTAGATATTTCAAAGCTTCTTGATCGATAGCACATTAAACTCAATCCAATTTAATCTAAAGTTCCATTAAATAAACTTTTAATCAAATCTTTTTATAGTCTGATTTAAAACAGTCTCCTTGGCAAAATTTCATCTTCTTCACAATTGGATGAATACAAAAGAGAAATTATAAAAATGGGTCAAAGACAGAAAAGAAAATGGGTCAAAGACAGAAAAGGCCGGGTTGCATTTGTATACCAAATATCATGATGCTGTGATGTTACGGGAAAAAATACCACTGACCATTAATGTCGAAAATTTAACTAAGTCAGTAAACAGGAAGTGGATGAGCAACATACCTGAAATAATATCCCAAGGTATGGAACTACATGTCAATGCTGTATGCAAAATATCAAGATGCTGTGATAAGTTATTGCTGAGAAAACTGTTACGAAAATTTCCTACCATTGACCATTAATGTCGAAGATTTAGCTAAGTCGATTAACAGGAAAAGTATGAGCAACAGACCTGAAATAGAATCCCACATTATGGGACCCTGTGTTAAAGGCTGTGATTAGTAGTTGCTGAGAAAATTTCAAGAGGCTGTGATAAGTAGTTGCTGAGAAAACTGTTACGAAAATTTCCTACCATTGACCATTCATGTCGAAAATTTAACTAAGTCAATAAACAACAAGTGGATGAGTGAGAAACCTGAAATCGAATCCCACATAATGGGACCATGTGTCAATGCTGTATGCCAAATATCAAGATGCTGTGATAAGTAGTTGCTGAGAAAACTGTTACGAAAAATTCCTACCATTGACCATTAATGTCGAAAATTTAACTAAGTCGAGAAACAGGAAGTGGTTGAGTGACAAACCTGAAATAGAATCCCACAGTATGGGACCACGTGTCAATGCTGTATGCCAAATATCAAAAGGCTGTGATTAGTAGTTGCTAAAAAAAATGTTACGAAAATTTCCTATCATTGGCCATTTATGTCGAAAATTTAACTATGTCGAGAAACAGGAAGTGGATAAGTGACACACCTGAAATCGAATCCCACAGTATGGGACTACGTGTCAATGCTGTATGCCAAATATCAAGAGGTTGTGATAAGTAGTTGCTGAGAAAACTGTTACGAAATTTTCCCCAGCCGCCCGCCGCCCGCCAAACGCCCGCCCATCATTCACAATACTGTAACCCGGGTTTGCACATGTGCAAGTTACATGTGTCAAAATTTAATGACTCTTGCAATCAATATATTTGGGTTCGGTAAATGTCTTTTCAGGACGGCAATAAATGAATAATAATTACAATATTAATAATTTAATTGAATGAATGATAACTGCAGAATTGGGATCGAAATTGTAAGTTTGCCGATAGTTTATTGACAAGGATATTAATTAAATTCTATCACAGTCGTGATGACTTGGGTTTTGGTATGCAAATGTTTGTATGAAATTGGGTAAGGTGGTCAATGTGTTGTTTTAAAGTATAAAAGTAGCTTAATTAAATCTGGTTAAAAAGAAAGGTTCTAAGTGAAATATAACTTTGTGTTTCTTGTCCCCTAAAGAGTTCATACAAATAGATGTAATCTTTAAAACTATTTGAAAGAAATGAGATACTAAGAAGCTGGCATTTACTTGAATATCAAACATGAACATTTCTATTAAATTTAATAAATATATATTTTGTATGTGTGCAATCTACCAATCAAAAAAAGAATAAAAGTTGCCTATATTATTATTTAAAAACAAATCATACAGATTAATAGTTGTTAACCATCTAAAATATAACATGTCAGGGTTTTCTATGATACTATGTACGGTTTTAAAACTTCTGTCTGCGAGCATATAATAATATTTTATTTTCTCACTTGAAATTGTTGATTTCATCCGTTTTTGTTTCACTTAATGAGAACGATTTTTACACTTTTACAGGGATTAATCAATTTTACATTTAAGCTTCATAATGGAATATATTTATCACCAATAACTTTACAGGGGACATTATATATTTTAATTCTTTTCTCTGAAACAAATAATCAAATTTGTCAAATGATTAATTTTACTATTCATTGTAAAGGGACAAACAATACACAATACAAACTGACTTTTAATAATACTTTCTGTTTTAAACATTTAAGTTTATTAAGAATTGAAAGAATTGAGATTTCACCAATCATATAACATTCAGTGTTTTTGCTTTACTAGTTATCCGTATCATCCTTTCATTTTTATCATCACAATTGAAATAATATTACTTTGCTATCTTTATTCCTTTCAAAATAAAAGAACAATTGTACAACGCCTACTAAAATCGCGGTTTAACTGTTTTTCTAACAGTTACTTTGTCTATAAATGTGTGATATCCATTTCCTCATTTTACAATCATTTACAAAATTTAATAATTTTTTTCATATTCATGTGAGCTTATTTTAAACAATTGATCTTTCATATGTAACACTTAATATACAAAACAAAATTGTACCTTCGAGCGAAATTTAAAATAGTTGGAAATGAGATGTTGGAACTGAAAACAAGATCAAATATCAATGAATGCTTTTCAGAAAATCTATAAAACAAAAATGTCTCATGCTTTTACATTAAAACAGTTACTGTATCCATCAAAGTGACAGAAATTATATCAGAGGTACACTTAAGCTTTCTGCAAACTGAATCTATAAAGATTGATTGAATGTCTTTCTTTTAGAAATAGGATTACAACGAGAAAAATATAAAGCTATGTGCCTTTTTACATAACGCTGAAATTTGATAAAGAAAACCAAATAACTGCATTGATTTAGATAAAATGCACGTTGCTTTTTTACGCAACCTCATTATATATATTATTTTTGTTTTGAATAAGGCACTATTGTAATTAAAATAATTATATTATTAAACTAATAATCTGCGTCTTATTTTCACAATTACAGATATACATGTATACGTATTATGCTCAGATTTGATATTTCAAAATACTGATAATGGTTATACTGTGATACAAAAAAGAGAAAATGTGTTACTTTAAAACATATTACCGTATAGATAAATCAGTATAAATAAACATTTCGAATTACTATTTTTGAATGATATTTTATAAATGATTATTTTGATATACAGACATTCATAACATTAAATAAGTCATCAAGTTCTGGACGGTCCGCTATTCTTAGATGGATATCATTTCTACTACAACATTCAGTTTTTCTGACTGTGTCAGTTTGACATTGCATCTTTTGTATTTATTTTACTTTATTTTTGTTGTTGTTGTTTTTGTTTTTATTTGGGGTTGTTTTGGGTTCTTTTAAGTATTGTTGTTTTGTTCTTGTTGCTGCTGTTCATTTTGTAGTCTCTTTGTGTTTTTTCTTTTGTTATTTCTTTGTTGTTGTTTTTCTTTCCTTTTTTGTGTGATTTGTTTGTTTTTTGTTTGTCTTATTCTTCCTTTGATTAAAACCATTTTGATAGACAGAACTCGGTTAATTCGAGAACTGAAGATAGACGCTGGCAATTTATTTAGATCGATTTGCACATTCGACAATTGGAACCCGCTTTACAGTTTTAAAGTTATAGCTGTTGTTTAAATTAGAACCACTTGAGAACTTGTCATATTTGCTCAAATGTGTTTATTTACATTTCTATACAATGTACTGTTTAAATAATCCTATGAACATTCCATTACTAGAAAAACGCTGAAGGACTTAATATATTTATATAAATCGGAGCGGACCGTAAAGTGCAAGTTCATATTTGCCAATATTTTATCAAGGGATATTGTGCTAATTTTCTGTTTCGATTGTCAGCATTCTTATCATTTTTTCAAGATTGATAATTTTGCGATTGTATTGGTATACGGGAAAGTTTATTGGGAATTGATTTTACAATTGTAAGCATTATTACATGAAGCATAAAAGAAAGATCAAACAACGATCAGTTTATCTTAAAATTCACTTAATAAATTTATTACAATTTAAAATCACTCTTCGACACATCGTAACGCGGCTTAACAAATAAAGCTATCCTTCATCTTATACATTTTCTCTTCTTATTTGTAAACACTATCGCAACAAACACAGTTATAGGAAAAAAAATAAGATTTAAGACCATTTACACAATAAGCTTACTCAATTTTTCGTTTCTTTTTTTTTTTTTTTTTTTTTTTTAGGTTTTCACTGTGTTTTTTTTTTGTAAAAACAGATCTGTTTACATTCTTACATGTACTTAAATCACTTGCCCTTTAAATAAATAAAACTTTCAAATTCAAGGGAAGATTGCTAAAAATAAAAAACTAGCTCGGTCTCCTCCATTTTTGTCGCTAAAATTGTTTTCGTTATTATATTAAAAGATCAAGCAAAGTTTAAATAATCTCCATCATACAATTTTCATTCTTTTTGTGACAGTAATTTTTGTTTTAAAAATCAAATCTTTCTAAAATACAAACTTGATTCGTGTTATCAATTTCTTGCAAAATTCCCGTTAGCTTAAAGTGAGAAAGACACATAATAGCTATGACAACAGGTCATGTTATTTATAAAAACTGAAGTCAATATCATATGTTATGTGCAAATTAATTATAACGGATTTAATGACTCCTCCAATTTTATTCTCTAAGGATTGACTGATTGTATTTTGATGTCGTTAATAATTTGAATAAATAAATGAAAACTACATACCAGGGACCAAAATTACGGTGGCACAAATGTGACATGTGTGTGTTTTTATTTATCACGTGGCCACGAGATACTATGTCGTGGCCACGAGTTACTAAGTCGTGGCCACGAGATAGCTAAGTCGTGGCCACGAGATACTATGTCCTGGCCACGAGTTAATTACCCAATCAGAATACACTATATATATTATGAATTGTTTTAACGTAACAACTTACTTTTACATGCAACATTAATCTTTGAAAATACTGAAGATATTCACTTTGAACTTGTCTTTAGGATCATATTAGAAAGTCACCTTCCAAGACCCATCAGGCATTTTGACTATAGCTCTTTGTTGGGACAATTTTGTGATCGAATTGGTCAGTTTGTACGTACTATGGCCTGTTAACCTTATTTATACGATAACATGAGAAGGAATAAGTCCTGATTTATTTTATTTGGAAGGGACATTGCCAATGAACAGTAGATAGCCTATAAGGTAAAATCCTTGTCTGATAAATAATTAAGAAGGGATAAGCCATGGTTTATATAACCCAGAAATATCATTGCACCTGATCAGTAGATGACATCTAATAATTTCGAGGCAATTGGGTCAAAAATCAGGGTCCCAGTGACGCTAAATGTAAAATTATTGACCAGTCAATAAGTAGTATAAATGGCACTTTTACAGACTGGTGAAGTAGGGGCTTAGTAACTCGTGACCACGACATAGTATCTCGTGGCCACGACTTAGCTATCTCGTGGCCACGACTTACTAACTCGTTGCCACGACTTAGTAACTCGTGGCCACGACATAGTATCTCGTGGCCACGTCTTAGCTATCTCGTGGCCACGACATAGTATCTCGTGGCCACGACTTAGCTATCTCGTGGCCACGACTTAGTAACTCGTGGCCACGACTTAGTAACTCGTGGCCACGAGATAAATAAAAACACACACATGTCACCTTTGTGCCACCGTACAAAATAATGAGTTTAACGATTGTAATTTGAGAAGGATTTTAATTTTAAAATTTTATGTTATTACACTCGTGATTTGCTTAAGAGAAGATATGCAACGGGGGTTTGTTGTTGTTTTCTCCAGGGTATAAACAGCTAGCTGTCTTATTAAAAAAAACTAGTAGAAACGAGGTACTGGTTTAAAAAATACTATGTATTTGACATGTATATGGTTTTAAACATCAACCCTTTTTACTTAGAATAAACCTATACAAACTAACAAATCAGCAATGATATTTATATGAAATATTTAAATACATAATATATATGTCATGGAAAATATGTGATGTTCTAGTTTTTATTTGTATTCTTTCAAAATTTCTGTCTGCAAGCATATAATTCCTATTTCTATTTGTTGAATATATCTATAGTGACAGATACACATAAAATCTAGAAAAGATAATTGACTTTAAATTAAAACTTCATAATAAAGTATATTTTGCACAAATAAGGGGAAATCAATTCTTTACATTCTATTATACAATAAGCCACGAAATTAAGTATTTTAATTGATTTCTATGAAACAAATAACAAAATTCATCGATTGATTAAATGATATTCGTAGTGAACTTGTTGAGTATAACATACCTTAATATGTTTGTATCGAATACCATCAATTCATTACAAATTCACCTGTTTTATCCATCATACAAATGAATATAAAACTACAGTTGATATATATTCTGTAAGACATATTTCGTTTGATAACAGAAAGTGAACACATAATAAGCCGTATACTCAAATATTAAAAAGTCCTTAAGATATTTTAAATATCTAGTAAATAGTATTATGTATAATATTTTAAATCCATGCCGTGTTTATTAAATAATGAAATGTAAATAGGGTGCTTTTGTTGTAGTATTTTATTTAAAGGTTGAACCAGGAAGCTCTGTCTGAGACTTTGTTTCATTTTGGCTGGCAATTGAAAATGTTATTGTCTTCCTTAACCATCCCAATGCATTTAATATCTATGTTCATTTCTCTTTATCTTATGAAGTAAAAAGTACATTAGGATCAATCACACAACATTTTCTTTTTGGCTTGCAAATGGAAATGTTATAGAAAAGGAACATGCCAAACAAAGAAACCATGAGAACAATTTTAAGTCTTCAATAACGATCCCGATTTGTTCAATATCTATGTTTATCCCTCAATAACTTATGAAGTAAAACGTACATTAGGATCAACTAGGAACATGCCAAACAATGACGTGACAAAGTTATAGTACGAAATGTATGTACTATACTTTAGCTAAATGTACGATAGGGCAGAGGAAAGCCATGAGAACAACTTAAATTTATCTATAAATTTCCATCCCAATGCATTTATTATCTATATTCATCCCTCTTTATCATATGAAATAAAAATTATATAAGCATCAATCACAACAAGTCAGGTCATTTTGAAACACATCTGTAGAATAATAAAGTTCCGAGAGTTCCATTAAGTATTTGTCATTTTCAGGAAAATGTAATTATTACGTGTCTGATTGTATTTGTATACTGGTTCTGTCAGCATGAATGTAGTAGAAGCTGGAGTAGTTTCTTCAAATGCATTTTTCTGACTCAAACCCATATCGATAAAAAGGAAAGTTGGATTTGGCGCGAATTGTTCATGTGGATTTTGACTTTTTTATGATGTTTTCATATAAATTGCAACTCCTTGCTTCAAAAATATTGAAAATTTAAACAGCGAAATAAATGCTTTGATTTTTTATACCATATCCTGAAGTAGTATAGCCGCTTTCTAAAACAGAAATCTCACGAGAACCATGAATACAAAACTGTAGACCCGATATGTAAATCTGTTCATGAGAGACATGTTTTGTGCAATATTTCACACGACCTCCCCCACCCCTGGCATCTACTTTAGAGGTAATGCAATTATCAACGATACAATAATTGGAACCAATGTTCCCAAAGGACAAGAAAATATAACAACATATAAATGTATTTTGGCCTTATATTTGTTTAGACTGCACGAAATTAATTTGGTCTTCCCTATTAATAGAATGGAAACAAAATTAAGAATTAATGGAAAGAAAAAGAATATTGATGAAAACATAGTATTACATTGAATCAAGCGATGATGTCTATAAATGATAGACAGTATAATTATTGTCGCAAATATTTCCATAAACATAACCGGTTAATATAACATTGTTTTGTAGTGTGAATAACATTGGTTAGTGGTTGGAGCAATAATAATAAGTGGGGAATAAACAACATTTACAATGAGAACAAGATCTAGCCGTATAAACAATAATGACTTGTTTTCTCTTGATGGGAATAACAAAGGTGTGATGTGATGTGGATAAAAAAAATTGGCTCTTGTGTCTTATTATGATTTTCTTATATTTCAATTACTTTCTAACATAGGTGTCACACAATAAGTTCTCATAACATTCCTTAATATTAAGTTATAACATTTATCCTGGATATTATTTTTCTTGTTTTCGTTGCTCTTTTGGGATCTATCTTTTTCCATAATTTTCAGTAAATGCGTAAGATTTTATCAATGAAAAGTAAAATCAAAATGAGACATATAAACAAAGGCCGGAAAGAAAAAATCTAAAAAATATTTTCAAGCAGATATTCTAAACCATATGTCTAATGACATTTACTTTAAATTGCTTAGTGCTAGAACATAGAAGTGCAAACAATACATAATTGCAAACCATAACATATTTTGATCTATATGACATCTTTAGAGTGTTTCGATATGACACAGCATTATTGTTGGCCGCTTTTCTTTCCCTGAACTTCACTTTTCCCTTATTGACCTCTAAATTGACAACATTTTCAATTATAGATTTTGACATAGAATATAATAATTTGCATAAATCACGGTGATGTATTAACATGACTTTGTCAAAATATGATTTTTTTCCAACAGCAATGTTAACAAATGAGGTTTATCTTATATCTTTATGTGTTTCTGTATAAGCACAAGTACCTCTGATTTTTATAACAAACATTCCTCTGATTGAACTTGCAGCTGGAACAACATATTATTTAGTATTTTACCAGAACGCGCCATAAAAAGAAAACAATATCTTAGTATTCTACACAAAAGAAATATTTTTTTCTTTTAATTAGATCGAAGTTTATAAGTACCATCATATTTCATATAAATATGTACGTGAACGTATGTCAATAATCTTTGATGTGTAAAGATAACTAAATCTCTTCCAACAATATGCTTATTGACCTACCTACCATTGTTACATTTGCAAAGAATTGCTCCTTTTCAGTTATTTAGTGGATTTTCACAATTTTATAGAATCTGTTCTAAACGAAAGCAATTACAATGCATATTCTTTTGTTTAAGAACGATTTTCAGGACTTGTGCAATTGACCTCTTAATCGATTATTAATATGTCTGACAGACAAAACATATCATCAATGCGTATTTACTTTAAGCACAGACGTTGAGTAAAATTGTAATCGATTAACAGGACACCGGTGTTTATTACAATTTGTTACAATACATATGTTTTTGATTAATTTGATCTATTTAATGACAGTACATTTGACAAAGGTCACAGTGCTATTTGATCATGTTTTATTTTACTGCATATTAAAAGTTGTTTGACCTATCTTAGTTACAGTAATCATATATTTTAATTCTGACATCATTTTATATATTTTTTAAAATATATGGAGAAACCTTGGGGCGATGATTCTATTTACATCCTGTTGTTTTATGCATACGACATAACAGTTCAATATTAAATGCAACGAATGTTCGGTCTCATCAAAATTAAAGGTATGGTATTTTTATTACATTTCACACCTACATATATAATTATTAAAATTATTATGCTGAGACAAATATATCGAATAAGACAAGCCAAGTGTTATGTCAACGATGTTTCCCCTCAATACCATTGTTTACATACAATGTGTTCATTTTTGTCGAGCCAGGTTGTGACAAGTGCCTGTGTCAATCAAGAGCTTTACTTACTTATTTGTCATGGATAAAATACATTCAAACTATTTGGCACAATTTGCCAAACCATGCAATGAAATTGTGGCACAAAAGGATTGCATTTGTCACTGTGTTGTTAGTGTAATACAAAGAGTGAAATGCCATTTACGACAAAAAAAAATTGTCACAAAGTTTTCAGATATTTACATCAGACTTGATAAAGTATTTGCAACGAGTGTATTTTGTATCAGATTGTAATCATAGTCTCTGATTAAACATGTGTCTATACATCTTTTGTGTCTGCATCAATAAACATGTTTAATCAAGATTTTTCCCATCTATTATTGCAGATTTTGTCTGCTACTTTGACGCAAATGTGGTATCATCACAGAATTTGATTTTATATTTAAAGACATAAATACCTGCAACACGACAATTTAAATACTTAGCATTTTGATCATGTAATTATACAACACTCCTAGACGCTGGAATTCAGTATCAAATTCCTTGTTCACTTATTCACTTGTTGTTGATGAGTGTTTCTGTTTGTTTTGTTTTGTTAAAACGCATTTGACAGGGTTCGGTTGATCAGAAATTAAATAGTTACAATAGGACAAAAGCCTTGAATAGCTTAAGAACAATTTCCTTGTATACAGAAATTATACAGAAATTGTTCCTCAGAGACTTATTCTCGTAGAAGTTTGAATTTCCTACACATAAACAGTGTTCTAACAAAACTCATTGAAACGTAACACATATATTTTGCGCCTTGTGGAATAATTTAGTAACTTATCCAAAATAAATGAAGAAAAAAATTGCACTTGAACAGAATGAGAATACTTCAAGCAAATATGCCCAGCAATCAATCTAATAATATGATAAGTTCTAGGAGCTACACCAATAACTTGTTCTGCAAAGCAAATAGATAACAAGTAAAACAATCCCTCTTTTAAACTGATACCGAAGAACCTTCCATATTTTGTCATTCTGTCGTGTTATACGTAGGATGACCAATCCTGACAATCATTCTAAGCATTTATGACATTTCTATCTTAAATGTACTCAATATCAGATATAAAAATTATAATATGAAATAGAAATACATTATGACCAATCATATCAAGTTAATTCATATTTTGTTTGTTTGTTTGATTGGGTTTTAAGTCACATCGACACAGTATAGGTCATATCGCGACGTTCCAGCTTTATTGGCGGAGGAAGACCTCAGGTGCCCTTCCGTGCATTATTTCAGGCACGAACGGGCACCTGAGTAAACCACCGACGTTCCGTAAGCTAGCTGGATAGCTTCCTCACATGAAAGTTAATTCATATAATTCTTTTTATGAGTCGACCATTTCAAGGTTTTCATTAGACACTATTGACTTATTGCCATATTGTGAAAATGTAATAAAAACAAGTCTGGATTTAAACACTCTTTCGGACGGAAATAACATAGTATGTTAAGCTTTTATTGGTGCGAATTCTATCTACCGTCATTTTTAATATTGCCTGCTGCTTAGATATCAAATCGGCATCTGAAGTCTAATATTAATAAAATATTTTTATAATATATCATTCCAACAACGTGATGATATCTTCAGTTTCGTTTTGTAATGACCATTGAAAGATATTTTATAATGAATTCATATCAATTTTACAATTTGTTAAGATGTTATTTGAAATTTCATATCTATTTATCTGATAAGTAAGTCATATTAGTATATTTGTTATTATAAAATAGTATGTGTAATGTTCTACAAAACGTTGAAACTAACTCAATTCATCATCATTATCTATATCAATTGAGCCTCAATTTTATCTTTGTACGTGATTATAAAAAATCACGTGGTTTTGGAAACAGAAATTTTCTGCAACAAGAAAGCTTAAATACTTACATTTTGTTCATGCATTTGTACAATACAACCAGACGCCGTTTTGCGACATTTGATTTTGATGAGTTATTCAGTCTGCTTCATTCGATTGAAATATTCCATGGCTAACATTTAATGCACGTTTACAACATTCTAACAAATTTCATTGAACCAAGTCAAATACACCATGTATCGTACGGATTTATTTTTGTGGCCAATTCATCGTGAACAAAATAAGTGTAAAAGCATTTAATAAGAATATTAGATACAAACAAAGTCAAGCATTTATTAAATTAGCAATGCAACTCATTTCTAAACGCAAAGTCAAAGCAAAGTAGAATAAAGTATAGTTATTTTTTGTGTTAACTAATTCAAAATGATCTTGTTGAATCAGATTATTTTTCGTTGGCCTAGATTGGTCAATCTTAAAATCTCTTCAAGAAGTCATGATGTTTCTATCCAATACATGTTTAATGTCGATATTATATTCCATTAAACTATATTGTGACCAATCAGTAATATTTAGTAAGATCATTAAGCTATCCATCTGATAAAGCATATATAGGTTTCCATAAACATCATCGAACATTTGTCATTTTGAGGAAAATTTAATTATTATCTGATTGAATTTAAACACTCTTTGTGTCTGCAATGAAATATTCTAACACGACCCGCATTTTCCCTATTGAACATAGAAGAACCGAAAGTGTGTGGTATTATGCTATAAAATCACTGTTTGACGTTCTATATTTAGACATGTGACGCAATCATTATACATGTGACGTAACCTCTACAAAATCCGACGCGCTGACAATAAGTACGGAAACAAATCAGGCGCAATTTTGCTTAATATCAGGTACGGCAACATTTATTTGTTGATGTCGTGTTAGAATCGAAATGATATATCAAAAATCAGTGATTTTATCGATGAATAACATCACTGTTTGTCGTTCGGATGCGCATCATTATATCACTCGGGCTACGCCATCGTGATATAATTCCTCGCATCCGAACTCCAAACAGTGATGTTATTGAGCGATAAAATCACAGTTTGGGATATATCATTTCTTAAATATATGAAATCAATATTTTTACGAGTATGTATACTTCTCTCACTTTTTCACTTCGTTTAAAGTCGACATTCAACTAAAAAAGAACATTTGAGCTTATTTAGATTGTGTGAAAGAAATCGCTACATGTATTTTTTACAAAACGAATTTTGAAAATTGCTCTATGATGTATGCAGAAACGGTAAGTTTTTTATTAATGATAGTAATAATTTCATTTATAAACTTAAAACGATCTTGATGCAAGCGCCACTTTCTTTCGAAAACATTTAACAAGAGGGCCAAGATGGCCCTAGATCGCTCACCTGAACCATCGAACTCATTCACAATTACCTAGACAAGATCTTGACCAAGTTTCATGACAGTTGAGTAAAAAATGTGACCACCAGCGTGTGCACAAGGTTTCAGATTTGGGCGACGTGACCTAGTTTTTTTCTCCAAGTGACCAATATTTGTACTTGACCTAGAAATCATCAAAACAAATTTTCAGACCAATTGCAAGGATATTTTTATCAAAACAGTAGCCACTTGAATGTTCACAATATTTTTCTATTTTTAGATACTATGACCTAGTTTTTCATCCGAAATGACCAATGTACGAACTCATCCGAGGAATTTCCAAGACAAGCATCCTGACAAGGTTTGGTGATCATTGAGGCAAAATGAGACCACTAGAGTGTTAACAAGGTTTTTCCATATTTGGGCGGTGTGACCTAGTTTTACACCCAAGGTGACCCATAAACGGACTTGATCTAGAAATCATCAAATCTTTTCAGACAAATTTCCAAGATTTCGGATCAAAACAGTAGCCACTAGAGTGTGAACAAGAATTTTCTATTTTCAGCTCCTATGACCTAGTTTTTTCTTTAGAGATGACCCATGTGTGGACTCATTCGAGCAATTACCAAGACAAGCATCCTGACCAAGTTTGTTGACAATTGAGTCAAAAATGTGACCACTTGAGTGTTAACAATGTTTTCCCATATTTGGGCGGTGAAACCTAGTTTTAACCCCAGGTGACCTATATTTGAACGTGATTTAGAAGTCATCAAAACAAACTTTTAGACCATTTTTTAGGATATTTGAATCCAAATAGTAGCCGCAAGAGTATTAAAAATATTTTTCTATTTTTAGCTCCTGTGACCTAGGTTTTCATCGAACTCGTCCGATCAATTACCTAGGCAAACATCCTGGCAAAGTTTGATGATGGTTGAAGCACAAATGTGACCGCTAGAGTGTAAACGAACAGATGTGGACGGACGGCGAATGACGGACGACGGACATTCAACGATCCTAAAGGCTCACCCTGAGCAAGCTCATGTGAGTTAAAATCAAAAATATATTCTTTACAATTGCAGGACTTGTTTAATTGGGTCAAAACAATTATTCTTACTGAAACCAAGTTTTATCGGTTTTTACCAATCATACAACTTTCATTGTTTTTGCTTTTCAAAGTAATTCATTTGTTTCCTTTTTGTACACTTATTTCATTTTTTATTATGTCGATTGAAATAAAGTAAAGTATTTTTATTATTTTCTAAATACAATTACTAGCCTACTTTTAACAGATATTTCATATATGACTGTGTGATTGCCACAACCATTTACCAAATTATATATTATTTATCATATTTATGTAAGGTTATTTTAAAAGATTTATCTTTCAGATGCATCACTTTCACAAAACATAGTTGCACCTTTGAGCGAAATTTAAAATAGTCGGATAGTTGGATATAAGATGTTGGAACTGGAAACAAGATCAAATATCAATGAATGCTTTTCAGAAAATCTATAAAAATTTACATTAAAACAGTTGCTGTATCCATCAAAGTGACAGATATTATATCAAAGGTGCTCTTAAGCTTTCTGCAAACTGAATCTATAAAGATTGATTGAATGTCTTTCTTTTAGAAATAGGATTACAACGAGAAAAATATAAAGCTATGTGCCTTTTTACATAACGCTGAAATTTGATAAAGAAAACCAAACAACTGCATTGATTTAGATAAAATGCACGTTGTTTTTTTACGCAATATCATTATATATTTTTTTGTTTTGAATAAGGCACTATTGTAATTAAAATAATTACATTATTAAACTAACAATCTGCGTCTTATTTTCATAATTACAGATATACATGTATACGTATTATGCTCAGATTTGATATTTCAAAATACTGATAATGGTTATACTGTGTTTTAGATACAAAAAGAGACAATGTGTTTCTTTAAAACATATTACTTTATAGATCAATCAGTATAAATAAACAGTTCCAATTAGTATATTTGAATGATATTTTATAAAATGATTATTTTGACATACAGACATTCATAACATTAAATAAGTCATCCAGTTCTGGACGGTCCGCTATTCTTAGATGGATATCATTTCTACTATTAAATTCAGTCTTTCTGACTGTGTCAGTTTAAGATTGCATCTGTTGTATTTAGTTTAATTTATTTTGTTGTTGTTGTTTTTGTTGCTGTTGTTTTTATTTGGGGGTGTTTTGGGGGTATTTAAGTGTTGTTGTTTTGTTGTTATTGCTGCTGCTGTTCATTTTGTAGTCTTTTTTGTGTTTTTTTTCTTTTGTTATTTTCTCCTTTTTTTTTTTTTTTTTTTTTTTTTTGTTGTTGTTTTTGTTTTGTTTTTTTTTTTTTTTTTTGTGTTTTTTGTTTTTTTTTTGTGCTTGATAAAACCCTTTTTTTAGACAGAAATGTTTTAATTTGAGCTAAAAAAACCTGGCAAATTAAAAAAGATCGAAATTTCACTTAAAAAAATTGGAAACCCCCATTGCAGTTTTAAAATTAAAAGCTGTTGTTTAAAATTTTGAACCCTGAGAAATTTTTATATTTTCAAATGGTTTATTTTCATTTTTTATAAGTAAAATATTTTAAAAAATCCTAATGGGATTCCTTTCCCGAAAAAAAAACGCTAAAGGACTAAATACATTATTTAAATCGGATATGACCGTAAAGTACACGTTATTTTATCAAGGGATATAGTACTAACTTTTCTGTTTCGATTGTCAGCATTCTTATCATTTTTTCAAGATTGATAATTTTTGCGATTGTATTGGTATACGGGAAAGTTATATTTGGGAATTGATTTTACAATTGTAAGCATTATTACATGAAGCATAAAAGAAAGATCAAACAACGATTAGTTTATCTTAAAATTCACTTAATAAATTTATTACAATTTAAAATCACTCTTCGACACATCGTAACGCGGCTTAACAAATAAAGCTATCCTTCATCTTATACATTTTCTCTTCTTATTTGTAAACACTATCGCAACAAACACAATAATAGGAGAGATTTGTAAGATCTTAGATCATTTACACGCTAAGATAACCCAAACTAATTTTCTGTATTCACTGTAAGTATTGTTTGTAAAAAAAGACCTTTTTACATTCTCACCTTGCCTAATTGAAATGAAAAGTGCAATTTTTGTAAATGCCACATGGATATAATTTTTTGAAATGATAAATTGTTTTACTACCAAAAGGCGATAAAGGTCACCTAAAAAGCGACGTCATATAGTTAGCTTGAAGAAGAAATAATGCTTCGCTAAACTTTATTGTGAATCACTTGCCCTTGAAATAAATAAAACTTTCAAATTGAAGGGAAGCGCTCGAAAACTAGCTCGGTCACCTCCATTATGTCGCTAAAACTACTCACTAAAACTGTTTTTGTTATTATATTCAAATATCAAGTAATGTTTAAATAAACTCCATCATACAATTTTCATGCTTTATTTGACTGTATTTTTTTAATCAAATCTTTCTAAAGTACAAACTAAATTAGTGTAATTATTTTTTGCAAAATTCTCTTAAGCTTATAGTGGAAAAGACACATAATAGCTATGGCAAAAGGTCATGTTATTTTTAAAAACTGAAGTCAATATCCTATGTTTTGTGCAAATTAATTATAACGAATTTAATAACTCCTGCAATTTTATTCTCTAAACATTAATTGAATGTATTTTGGTGTCGACAATAGTTGAATAAATAAATGAAAACTGCAATCCAGGGACCAAAATAATCAGGTTAACGATTGTAATTTATTAATTTTAAGGGTAGATATGCAACGGGGTTGTTGCTGTTGCTTTCTCTGAGGTATAAACAGCTAGCTGTCTTATTCAAAAATACTAGTACAAAAGAGGTAATGGTTTAAAAGCTACTATGTAGCTGACATGTATATGGTTTTAAACTTCAATTTTTCTTTACTAAGAATAAACCTATACAGACTGAAAAATCAGCAATGATATATGAAATATTTAAATACATAATATGTATGTCATGGAAAATATGTGATGTTCCAGTTTTTATTTATATTCTTTCAAATTTCTGTCTGCAAGCATATAATTCCCATTTCTATTTGTTGATTCTATCCATTGTGAAAAATACACAGACAATCTAGAGAAGGTAAATGACTTTAAACTAAAATTTCATAATAAAATATATTTTGCCCATGTAAGAGAAGATCAATTCTTTTCATTCTTTTATACAATCAGCCACAAAATTAAGTATTTTAATTGATTTCCATGAAACAAATAATAAAATTCAGCGATTGATTAACTGATATTCGTTATTAACTTGTTGGGTATAACATACCTTAATATGTTTGTATCGAATATCATCAATTCATTACAAAACTAAATATTCACCTGCTTTACACATCATACAAATAAATATAAGAATACAGTTCAAGTTCTGTGAGACATATTTCGTTTGAACACAAAAGAAGCTGTACACTCCAGATATAAATATTTTAAATATCTAGTAAATCTGTATATTTTGGAACCATGCCGTGTTTATTTGAATAATTAATGGTAAATAGGGTGTTTTTCTAACAGTATTTGATTTAAAAGTTGAACAGGACGATCAGTCTGAGACTTTGTTTCTGTTTGGCTTGCAAATAGAAATGTTATAGAAAATAAACATGCCAAACAAAGAAGCAATGAGAATAACTTAAAGTCTTTTATAACGATCCCAAAGCATTCAATTTCTATGTTAATCTCTCAATAACTTATGAAGTAAAGCGTACATTAGGATCAGCTAGGAAGATGCCAAACAATGATGTGGTGACAGAAGTACAGTACAAAAGTATGTACTATACTTTAGCTAAATATACGATAGAGCAGCAAAACGTGCCATGAGAACAACTTAATGCCTCTATAACTACCCAATGATTTTAATATCTATGTTCATCTTTCTGTGTCATATGAAGTAAAAAGTACATTAAGATCAATCACAACAACTCAGGTCATTTTGCAACACATCTGCAGAATAATAAAGTTCCGAGAGTTCCATTTATTATTTGTCATGTTGAGGAAAATGTAATTATTACGTGTCTGATGTATTTGTTTACTAATTCTGCTTCGCATGAAGGAGGAGAAGCTGGAGTAAGTTTCCCTTCAAATGCGTTTTTCTCAAAACCATATTGAAATCAAATGCTGAAGGGCACGCAGTTGGGGAACGTAGGAAGGATCGTAAAGTAACTATTTTTTTCTATTCGGGAGATAATTCAATGAGTAAGGGTGTTGCCGGTTGAAAAAAAAGTGCACAATTCAGTAAATGAACAGTAGTTTGATACATTATTCATGACAAATGTTCAAATATAATTATTTAGGTTACATGTAGTGTAGGTCGAGCATAAACCGTTATTGGGCATTTTTTACGAAAGACCAAAAATGAAAATAGAGCTACCAGAGGGAAACGCAAGCTTGACATATTTTAACACATGACATTATAAAGGGAAAGACAAAGCTATGAAAAAAATAATCAATTTGTGAGATATATCAAAATTTTTTGTACAGTATCAATGTTAACACCCAAAAATGGTCAATATTTTTTTGCAAAACATTATATGAAGGGTGCCATTTCTTGGGAATTTTTGGGGCCTTTTTTTACGGGCTTTCCCCTTTTGCTACTTTTCTCTTTCCGTAAAAACTTTTAAAAATTTCAATAAATTCCTTCAATTTTTTAAACCCTCCTCAGAACAGTATATGAAATATATACGGAAAATTCAAAAATTTAAGAAAATGTAAAATTTTTTGGGTTTTTTTGCCCAAAAAGATTTCTGCTCACTGTCCTACAACTGATTTATTTTGAGTGGATATCTTTAAAAAGTTTTATCCAGAAACCATTTTTTTTTAAAAAGTTTTGTAATGTTTTTAAGAGTTTGGAAAAATTGAAAATTAAGCTAAAAACAATTCGGAGTGGGATTGTCCCCTTTGGGAAAAATGTATTTAGGAGAAAGGGCCCAAAGGAAAAAATTCAGTATGAAAAAACAAAGGGCAATAACTAAAAAAATAATAAGTTCAGAGCAGCAGTTTCTGAACACTGCACTTCTTATCAATAAGATCTATCATACTATGATGGTTCAAGTCCATAGCTTTCATACTTGAGGAGAGAATGACCAGGACAAAAATAAAGAAAGAAAATCAACAAAGGGCAATAACTCAAAAGGTAAGAAATGCAGAAGTACCAGTTCTTGTGCACTGCACTTCTTCTTAATGAGATCTATCATCCTTATAATGAAGTTTCAAGTCCATAGCTTTTTATACTTAAGGAGAAATGGCCCGGACAAAATTAAAGTATGAAAATAAACAAAGGGCAATAACTCAAAAAATAAGAAATGCAGAAGTAACAGTTCTTGTGCACTGCACTTCTTCTTAATGAGACCTATCATCCTATGAAGTTTCAAGTCCATGGCTTTTATTCATTAGGAGAAAATGGCACGGACAAAAAATAAAATATGAAAATTAACACAAGGGCAATAACTCAAAAATTAGGAAGTACAGAGTACTGGTTCTTGTGCACTGCACTTCTTCTTAATGAGATCTATCATCCTATGAAGTATCATGTCCATAGCTTTTTTTAGTTGAAGAGAAAATGGCCTGGACAAAATTAAAGTATGAAAAAATTAACAAAGGGCAATAACTCAAAAAAAAATAAGAACTGCAGAAGTACCGGTCCTTGTGCACTGCACTTCGGGTTATTAAAAGAAGCATGCCATACCAAAGTTTGAAGTCAATCACACTTAATAGTGACTGAGTTATGCTCCGGACAAGCTTTAGGGGACGCCGACAACGACACAGACGCCGCCGACAAAAGTAACCCCTATTATGTCACCTTTTCAAGGCGACACAAAAATTAGGGTTCTTTGAAAAAACACTTTCTTTCACTTGATTATTTTCGCTGTGTAAAAGTTTAATCAAATTTCATCAACTCTTTCCAGTATTTCTCTGGACAAGCATAATTAAGTACATGTATAATAAAGGTTAGATAATTAAATAAGAGGGCCATGATGGCTCTGAGGGTTGCTCACCTGTATATACCCCCCCCACCCTGCAGGGCCAGTTTTAACCAAGGGCTTTTATTTGAACAAACTTGGAAGACATCCATAAGAAGATGATTCATGCTAAACATCAAAGCTCTAGTTTATTGGGTTTTTTTTAAAGAAGATTTTTTTAAGTTTTTACTAACACATACTATTAAAAACAATGACAACCCTGGAGCAGGGCCAGTTTTGACCCCAGGGCTTTTATTTGAACAAACTTTGTAGACACTCACTAGAAGATGTTTCAACTTATAATATAAACTCTAGCTATTCGGGTTCTTTAAAAAAGATTTTGAAGTTTTTACTATATGCATATAGGGAAAATCAATGATCCCCTGGGGCAGGGCCAATTTTGACCCGGGGCTTTTATTTGAATAAACTTGGTAGACACTCATTAGAAGATGTTCATGCTAAATATCTTAGCTCTAGCTCTTTGGGTTCTTTAAAAGAAGATTTTTAAGTTTTTACTATTTGCATTTAAAGAAAATTAATGACCCCCTGGGGCAGGACCAATTTTGACCCCAGGGCTTTTATTTTAACAATCTTTGTAAACACTCACTAGAAGATATTTCATGCTAAATAATCTTAGCTCTAGCTCTTTTAGTTCCTTAAAGAAGATTTTTTTAAGTTTTTTACTATATGCATTTAAAGAAAATTAATGACCCCCTGGGGCAGGACCAATTTTTGACCCCAGGCCTTTTATTTGAACAAACTTGGTAAACACTCATTAGATGATGTTTCATGCTTAATATCTTAGCTCTAGCTCTTTGGGTTCTTTAAAAGAAGATTTTATAAAGTTTTTACTATATGCACATCGGGAAAATCAATGACCCCTGGGGTGGGGCCAATTTTGACCCCAGGGCTTTTATTTAAAAAAACTTGGTAGACACTCACTAAAGGATGTTTCAAGCCCAAATATCTAAGCTCTAGCTCTTAGGGTTTTTTTTAAAGATGATATTTAAAGTTTTTTTCTTTCGGTTCCCATGGCAACCAGAGTTCAGCATGGAATTAAATTCTTTGCACAATTTTTAAATGTGACAGCCAAAGGAACATTCTTGTGAAGTTTGGATGAAATTAGCCTAGTAGTTTATGAGGAGATGTCATTTAAAGTAAAAGTTTACGGCCGGACGAAAAGGGATCACAAAAGCTTGACCTGTCACTTTGTGACAGGTGAGCTAAAAACTAAGGAATGGAGTTATGGTTCTTTGACACATTGGAAAATTCGAGTCGTTCAAGTTGATGTAGATTCAGTGATAGTTTGGAATAAGCATTTTTAACTTAAGAATATAATTAAAACATGAAGCAAGGTAGACTTATGTTTCTTGAACATTGCACTTCCTCTTAAAAGTCTCTATCACTTTGTGAAGTTTACATAAAATCCCTTCAATACATATCTAGTTATATTCATATTTCGGACAAGAGTGTGAAGGACAAATGTCTTCCTAAGTACAGACTATGTTTTTTTTCCTTTATCAACTAAAATCTCAAAAACACCATTAAAAACATATTTTCCTCCCATGAGCAACCTTTTTCCCCAAAAGTACAAGTCTGTATGGAATGAACACAGATATTTATCCAGAATATTACTTGAGTCCATACCGACAGATGGTTAAGACCGCAACTATATTCTCTCCCTTTCAGGAGCATAAATTATAATAACATGCTAAATCTCTGTATAGTTCTATATCAGATACCAGTATGATGAACCTTACTTTTGTACCATTTAAGTTATAGCAAAAATTCAGCTTTCATTGACATACAGAAATGGGTCAGCCTTTAGTCCCCTCTTAATGAACATAGAAGGGGACTAATAACAACAATTTATTCTCATAGTTTCAATTCTCAGGGTTTATTACTTATCATTACACCAGGCAAGCTAAGATACATGTTAAAACCACAGGCACTATGCTACCACATTTTACCCATATATACGCTCATATACTATATATAAAAGAATAAAGGTCCCTAACGAGAGAAAAAATATCATGCAAAACAAACAAGAACTGTCCGGTAAAAATACACCAGATCACTATTTATCTTTGTGGTTGTCTCTAGGAATAATGTATCCTATCATAAACACTTTTTACTTCATCGAAATCCTACAAAATGCTCCAAAATACGAGCAAGTTTCCAATTTCACTGAAATGTCATTGCATGTCGTTTTCGACGTCCAAGCGATGCGTGTAAACAAAGGTGAATTCTGGTCAATTTCTACAAAATCAACGAATAACTGTTAAGATTTCGACATACTTTCTTTAAGGCAACTTGTATACAGTCAAACTGCGATATCTTTACTTCACAACTGTCCGACGATAACACTAACAAGCTAAAAAATTAAAAATAATTGACAGCTCCGTTCCAGAAAGTAAACCATTTCCTACATTACCGCAACTGAATATAAGGTAAAATAAAGATTTGGGAAGGCGGGAAAAACCGATTTTAAAAATTTTCTTTAAAACAATGTTCCCTGATGGCCTTTTCTATTTACAGGGGATTCAATTTTAGGGCTGCCCTCTAAAAATCCAACTAGTCAAAATTTAATGGTGCCTATTTAAATTATGATCACTACATCTGGAAACTGGAAAATTCCCCCCGAGTTGTGCTTTTCTTCTTCGCTTGGGCGTGACACATGTCCCCCTTAAAAAAAACAATAAAAAAAATTTTTGAAGGGGCAAAAATTTTTCCAAAAAAAACATACTTATTTTTCCTTCCTTCATTTTAATGCAGGGGCCCTAGATTTGGTGGCTGTTTATAACCCAAATGACTTTCAAAAGTATTTTAAAAATATTTGAAAATACAATTTCTTTAATTAAAATACTCATTAAGTTATAACTTTAAATTCCTTTTTTGTGATATTTTTTTTTCTGACACATAAGTGAGGACAGGTACATTGTGTAACACCGGTCTTACTGACCTGTGTGAAACCATTCTAAAGCATTGTATGCCAAAAAAATTTTTTGGACTTGTTGAGAAAGGCCTGTAAATGACCCCAGATTGATCATAAGGGTAACGTGTAACCAACGCTTGAAAAGCATTTGACTATATCTCAATCCATTTGAGAAGTGGCATCAACTTTGAAATCAATTTGGATTGGGAAAAAATTGAGGCAAAATAGCTGATTTTTGGGCAATTTTGAATGTCCCCTCGTTGCCATGGTAACCAGAAAATTTAAGCCTGAGCATGTTGTTGCAAGGGGGGGCAATTGGTACCAGTCAACATTTGGTGACCAAGTTTGATTAGTGTTGAAGCAGTTTTTTTAGTATTATAGCAATTTGAACTTGTAACGGAGACTTTTCAATGGAAACAGCCATTTTTCACAAAATGCTCCATGAAGTAATGGGTTAAGAAATTTTGCATCTTGATTGGGAAAAATATTAGTACCATGTACAAAGTTGTTAATCACAACAAATTGTATATCATTCAAAGCATAAAAAATACATAAAAAATACATAAAAATTGACAATGGAATGTGTTTTTGAACATCATCTGTCTGGTACCAATATTGGATTGAAATGGAATGAAGAAAAATTGTCAGCTTTGATAACAGAATTTTGACTTATGATTTTTTTCTAAACTTGGAAAAGAAAAAAAAGCATATTTGGCATTATTTTGCCACTGGGAATGGGTCTGTTAATCTGACCCGTGGTGACACTGGTAAAAATGCATGTTTTATTAATTTTTTTTTGGAAAACAGTTTGGTTTGTGAAATATACATTAAATATTATATAAGTACCTGTTGTTTGTAATAATCTTCTAGTCTTTCCTTTAATCTTATACTGTACTTTTTTTTCTAGCTACATGTACCAGCCTTTCCAAGTGAATATTAAATTAATAATCTTTTATTTTCCCTGAAAATATCAATTAAGAGATTTCATTTTTCAAAATCATCCAATACTACTCTCTTAGTGTGTGTATATACAGAGACATATAAATACATTTTATGTATTTTTAACGTCTCTGGTATATACAATGTATATATGTGTCTATACAATTATATATATGTTTACACTATAATATGATTGTGTACAGCATGTAATGACATAATTAAAAATTTGAAAATTTATGATAATAAAATATTAATAATATTTCTTCATATTACCTCCACAGTTATTACCACTAAAATAGAAAATGTTCTATCATTTTATTATGATATCTATTTTTTTACATGTAGATTTGTGAAAAAAATGTGAATATCAGTAGTGTCAAAAAATTGTTAAAGTCATATAAAATGTCTAATTAAAACACTGATAAAATTACTTCAACCATGTATTGGGAACAGGTATAGATCATTTCCAACAGTCTTTGCTGTTGTGTTGACATTTTCGGACATGGTTGATGTGTCTGCCTTGTAATCAAGAGGTCTGGGGTTCAAATCCCTTTAAAGTGCCTGAAGATTTTCAGGTTAACAATTATCAAGGTGGCAGTGATTTTTTTTTTCAACTTTCAAAACAAACCTGTGGCTTTATAAATGGGAAACTTATACTGGCATGCGAGCAGTTTCCCGTACAGAAGCAGTACCCGTATTTTTCATTTTTTAAAACGCTGATTTTTACTTGCATTTTTTCAAAAATTCATTTCAAATCAAGCAGATTACATAAACGAGACAAAATCTAATTGTCAGTTCGGCAGTACGTATATAAAGTCTCATTTTAAATCACTTTCACCTGTGCGTCGTCAAAACGTGACCTTTTTTTTCTCTGGGGGGATTCCGTCCTTGCGCGCATGCGCAAAAATACTTTACACGTGAGGCTTTGTTAAAGGGTTTTCCACTAATACCACCTTTTACAAATAAGTAGGCAATGAGATGAAAAAATGTTTAATTATCAGAATGTTGACCAATATTACTATAAATAATAATTTTATGGCTTTGATGCGTAAAATATCGATGCATACAAGCATGTTACTGCATATGAATGCGTTGGGGTAACGGTACGGGTAATAGATACCCGCGTTTAGTCAAGACGCTCTATTTCCTGAATTACATCTATTTATCTCTTAGATAATGGTCTGTTCAACAATTGTAAATGAAAAATAGGTCCGATATAATAAAATTTTATAATTATAAATGGGTTAGATTTTATGTACGGGAACTACTTCTCTTCAAAACAAAATAATGACAATTTCGGTACCCCATATGAGGCCTCATAAGTAAGGGTTATTCTATGTTTAGAACATGATGGAATTTCCATGATTTGTGTGACGAGCCGAATATTGATGTGTAACATTCAAATATTGGTGAGTGAGCGTAATAAAAAATAATGATGAAGTAACTATAATTTTTGTACGGGAACTGCTCGCATACCAGTAGCTTGATTAATCAGAAAAGAGGAAAAATTTCAACCACTGAAAATGGAATTTACCCATACATTTAAAAAAAGTGTAATTCAATTTAAAGGGGTTCCATTGAGGTATTTTGTCATGATGGGACTGAAATATTTTTTTCCAGATAAATGTACCATTTGTGAATGTTTTAGAACACTAATCTTTGTACCAAACCTTTAGATCATTTGCGCACTTCGTTTTTCCAGAATAATTATTCAAATTGTTAAAAAGATGACCCAAAAATGAAATGGCTAGACTTTAAATAGATATATATAATAACTTTATATTGGTCAAAATAAAAATTATTCTGAAATATTCAAGAATGTGCCCCATTCGGTTAGAGACGTAACGGCAAGACCAAAAACTGTAGGCGTATATGCCGGTTTTCCTGTAAAGGCAGACATCTGTGTAATATCAATTTGTAAAATCTGTCGGTTTTGCAGTCTAAGTATGATCGAAATGTCTTGGGTACGAAAGACTCGAGATCTCCAAATTACTTCGAAATTATTTACGAAAGTTTTAGTCCTCGGAAACAAATTGGCATCAATAAATAAACATAATATTATTAGTCATCAAATTCATAACATATTTTGCTTTATAACATACCTCATGAGCTTAACAGGCTGATAATTATGCTCGCGAAGTAGGTCGAAAAATATACCGGAAGTTGTCGGATTCATTTAACCTAATTATCGGCTAATTCAGAGACGAATAGATTATCTACATCTCTGGCTAATTCTATTTCAATATCCACTTTGCAATTATAAACTACAAAATTTATCCGAATAAATAATGTCTTTTTCAAAAATTCTGGAATATAATACAAAAAATGTGATGATAAGGCGGATGAGTAAGTTAAATATTGCGAGCCGTCAAGCACTATGACCCAATTAATTTACTATCCCATTCATTAGAATTATGTGACCTTTCAAATTATATCCGCCTACGTTTCTAATACCCGTAATTCAAGCTCAATTGCACATTATTTTTTCAAAAAAATAAATTTCTTGTCTCCACTTCTTTTCGCAATAAATCGAATTTTTCAGAAATTCAGAGCACTATTTTTCACTCGCGGCGGTTATGCGTCGGTCATGGTCGGCGTGATCACTATGAATTCAGCTTACGTTGATATGTTAGAATACAATATAGCATTTAGAGTGGCGATGAAACGTCACAGCAGTGGGCGTTACCCTGTATGGTTGGAAATTTCGGGTTTGTAAGTGCACTAGTTGGGACTACGTCCCAACTAAAAAGGAAAGTTGGATTTTGGATTTTTACTTTTTTATGATGTTTTCATATAAGATTAAAAGTTTTGCTTCAAGTTATTGAAAATTTAAACAGTGAAATAAATGTTTTATTTCTTTAAGCCATATCCTGAACTAGTATAGCCGCTTTCTAATACAGACCCAAAAGGGAACAATGAATACAAAACTGTCGACCCAATATGTAAATCTGTTCATGAGAGACAATGTTTTGTGCAATATTTCACACAACCCAAGCACCTTCTTTAGAGGTACCTTCTTTAGAGGTAATTCAATACTCAACAATACAAGAATTGGAACCAATGTTTCCAAAGGACATGAAATAAACAACATATAATTGTATTTGGCTTAATATTTGTATAGACTGTACGGATTTAATTAGGTCTTCCCTATTAATAGAATGGAAACAAAATTAAGACTTAATGGAAAGAAAAAGAATTTTAATGAAAACATAGTATCATTGAATAAAGCAATGTTGTCTATTAAAGATAGACAGTATAATTATTGTCGCAAATATTTCCATGAACGTAATCGCCTAATATATCATAGCTTTGTAATGTGAATAACATTGGCTAGTGGTTGGTACAATAATAATAAGTGGGTAATAAACAAATTAATAATAGTAACAAGATCTAGTCGTGTAATGTCTTGTTGTGAAATCATCATTTTCTCTTGATGGGAACAACATAGGTGTGATATGTTGTGGAAACAAAATTGGCCCTTATTGTGTCTTATTATGATTTTCTGATATTTTAATTACTTTCTAACACAGGTGTAAGTTAAAAAGAATTATCCTTGATATTATTTTTCTTGTTTTCGTTGCTCTTTTGGGATCTATCTTTTTCCATAATTTTCAGTAAATGCGTAGGATTTTATCAATGAAAAGCAAAATCAAAATGAGACATTTAAACCAAAGCCGGAAGAAAAAATATATGAAATATTTTCCAGCAGATATTTTAAATCATATGTCTAATGACATTTACTTTAAATTGCTTAGTACTAGAAGATGAAGTGCAAACAATACATATTAAATTACAAACAAAAACATATTTTTATCTATATAACATCTTGAGTGTTTCGATATGACACAGCATTAATGTTGGCCGCTTTTCTTTCCCTGAACTTCACGTTCTCCTTATTGACCACTAAATTGACCACATTTTCAATTAAAGATTTTGACATAGAATATAATAAATTGCATAAAAAAATCTAGAAACAAAGTGTTCCCTCGGAAGCATTAATCACAACAAAATTACAAGAGAATTGCAGACTCGGTTTGATTGAGTCTATACATTAGGGATAATGAATACGTGCAACATCCCTCACGCCGCCTAGCACCGGCTTGAGCGGTACTCAATTCTCAACACTTTATAGTGCTGGCGATGTATTTACATGACTTTGTCAACATATGAATTTGTTCCAATAGCAGTGTTAACATATGAGGTTATCTAATATCTTTAGGTGTTTCTGTATGAGCACTAGTCCCTCTGATTTTTATAACAAACATTCCTCTGATTGACCTTGCAGCTAGAGCAACATATTAATTAGTATTTTAGCAGAACGTGCCATAAAAAATACAACAATATCTTAGTATTCTACACAAATTTTTTTATTGGTGGATTTTTACAATTTTGATAGAATCTGTTCTAAACGAAAGCAATTACAATGCATATTCTTTCGTTTAAGAACGATTTTCAGGACTTAAGTAAATTGTAATAAATTTAACAGGACACCGGTGTTTATTACAATTTGTTATAAATACATATGTATTAGATTAATTTGATCTATTTAAGGACGGTGCATTTGACAAAGGTCACAGTGCTATTTGATCATGTTTTATTTTACTGCATATTAAAAGTTGTTTGACCTATCTTAGTTACAGTAATCATATAGTTTAATTCTGACATCATTTTCTATATTTTTCAATATATATGGAGAACCCTTTGGGCAATTATTCTATTTACATCCTGTTATTTTACCCATACGACATAACAGTTCAATATTAAATGCAACGCATGTTCGGTCTCATCAAAATTAAAGGTATGGTATCCTTATTTCATATCACACCTACATATATAATTATTATAATTATTACGCTGAGACAAATATATCGACTAAGACTAACCAAGTGTTATATGTCAACGATGTTTCCTCTCAATACCATTGTTTACATACAATATGTTCATTTTTGTCGAGCCAGGTTGTGACGAGTGCCTGTATCAATCATAAGCTTTACTTACTTATTTGCCATGGATAAATGCATTCAAATTATTTGGAACAATTGGCCAAAACGTGCAATGAATGTGTGACACAAAAGGATTGCATTTGTCACTATCTTGACAAAAATTGCCACAAAGTTTTCAAATATTTCCATCAGACTTGATAAAGTATTGCTACGAGCGTATTTTGTATCAGATTGTAACCAAAGTGTCTCTTATCCAACATGTGTCTATACCTCCTTTGTGTCTGCATCAATAAACATGTTTAATCAAGATTTTTTCTATCTTATACTGCAAATTCCGTCTGCTACTTTGACGCAAATGTGGTATCATCACAGAATACTTGATTTTATATTTACAAAAATAAATACCTGCAAAACGACAATTCAAATTCTTAGCATTTTGATCATGTTAATTATACAACACTCATAGACGCCGGAATTCAGTATCAAATTTCTTGTTCACGTATTCGCTTGTTGTTGATGAGTGTGTCTGTTTGTTCTAACAAAACAAGAAATTATACAGAAAGTGTTCCTCGGAGACTATTTCTCGTAGACGTTTGAATTTCCTATACATAAACAGTGTTCAAACAAAACTCATTGAAACATAACATATATATTTTTGCGCCTTGTGGAATAATTTAGTAACTTATCCAAAATAAATGAAAACATTGCACTTGAACAGAATGAGAATACTTCACGCAAATCTGCCCAGCAATCAATCTAATAATCTGACTAAGTTCCGGGAGCTACAACAATAACTTGTTCTGCAAATCAAATAAATAACAAGTAAAACAATCCCTCTTTTAAACTGATACCAAAAAAAACATCCATATATTGTTATTCTGTCGAGTAATAAGTAGGATGAAGAATCCTGACAATCATTCTAAGCATATATGACGTTTCTATCTTAAATGTATTTAGTATCAGATATAGAAATTATTATATGAAATAGAGATACATTATGATCAATCATATCAAGTTAATTCATATAATTTTTCTTATGAGTCGATCATTCATAGGTTTTCATTAGACACTATTGAGTTATTGCAATATAGTGAAAATGTAATACAAACGAGTCTGGATTTAAACACTCTTTCGAACTGAAATAACATAGTATGTTAATCTTTTATTGGTGCAAATTCCATCTACCGTCATTCTTAATATTGCCTGCTGCTTAGATATCAAATCGACATCTGACCATTGAAAAATATTTATAATGAATTCATATCAATTTTACAATTTGTTAAAAATCCTGTATGTTTTGTAATTGATATTGTTACTGTGTGTATACCACGATTGCAAAAATTACATATGTATATAATTATGCGAATAAAACAATTTTCAAACATCCAATAATATGTAAAATATGTACTGCAAATATTTGCGCACATTGTATTTAATCAATAAATTACATGCATTCATTTCTTATTGGAAAATTTGACTTAGAATTTATAGAAAATAAATTTCTTATTTCCTCCCTTTATTTACATGAAATGTTAAATTGTGTAATATCTTTATAAATAATGCTTATTGGAACTTACAATATTGACAAATCTTAATTTGAGCATCATACTTATGAATGAAATAAAACCATGAAAAAAATATGTAACAGGATCTTTAAGATGGTATTTGAAATTTCATATCCATTAATCTGATAAGTCAGTCATGTTAGTACATTTGTAATTACAAAAAAAAGTATGTGTAATGTTCTACAAAACGTTGAAACTAACTCAATTTCATCATCATTATATTAATTGAGCCTCAATTTATCTTTGTACGTGATTATCAAAAATTACGTGGTTTCGGAAGCAGAAATTGTCTGCAACAAGAAAGCTTTAATACTTACATTTTGTTCGTGCATTTGTACAATACAACCACACGTCGTTTTGCGACAATTGATTTTGATGAGTTATTCAGTCTGCTTCATTCGATCAAAATTTGCCATGGGTAACATGTAATGCACGTTTACAAACATTCTAACAAATTTCATTGAACCAAGTCTAATACACTATGTCTCGTACGGATTTATTTGTGGCCAATTCATCGTGAACAAAATAAGTGTAAAAGCACTTAATAAGAATGTTAGATACAAACACAGTCAAGCATTTATCAAAGAAGCAATACAACTCATTTCTAAACGCAAAGTCAAAGCGTAAGAAGAATAAAGTATGTTAGTAACTTTTCGTGTTTACTGATTCAAAATGATCTTGTTGAATCAGACAATTTGACGTTGGCGTAGATTGACCAATCTTACCAACCAAAAATCTCTTCAAGAATTCATGATGATCCAAATACATGTTTAATGTCGATATTATATTTCTTAAAACTATATTGTGACCAATCAGTCATATTTAGTAAGATCATTAAGCTAATCTGATAAAGCCTTTATAGGTTTCCATAAGCATCATCGAACATTTGTCATTTTGAGGAAAATGTAATTATTATCTGATTGAATTTAAACACTCCTTGTGTCTGCAATGAAATATTCTAACACGACCCGCATTTTCCCAATTGAACATAGAAGAACCGAAAGTGTGTGTTATTATGCTATAAAATCACTGTTTGACGTTCTATATTTAGACATGTGACGTAATCATTATACATGTGACGTAACCTCTACAAAATCCGACGCGCTGACAATAAGTACGGAAACAAATCAGGCGCAATTTTGCTTAATATCAGGTACGGCAACATTTATTTGTTGATGTCGTGTTAGAATCGAAATAATATATCAAAATCTGTGATTTTATCGATGGATAACATCACTGTTTGTCGTTCGGATGCGCATCATTATATCACTCGGGCTACGCCCTCGTGATATAATTCCTCGCATCCGAATTCCAAACAGTGATGTTATTGAGCGATAAAATCACAGTTTGGGATATATATTATTTCTTAAATATATGAAATCAATATTTGTACGAGTATGTATACTTCTCTCACTTTTTCTCTGCGTTTAAAGTCGACATTCAACTAATAAAGAACATTTGAGCTTATTAAGATTGTGTGAAAGAAATCGCTGCAAATACATTTTACAAAACGAATTTTGAAAATTGCTCTATGATGTAACGTAATGATAAGTTTTTTTATTTATGATCGTAATAATTTCATTTTCAAACTTAAAATGATCGTGATCCAAGCGCCATTTTCTTTCGAAAACATTTAACAAGAGGGCCAAGATGGCCCTAGATCGCTCACCTGAACCATCGAACTAATCCACAATTACCTAGACAAGATCCTGACCAAGTCTCATGACAGTTGAGTAAAAAATGTGACCACAGCGTGTTAACAAGGTTTCAGATTTGGGCGGTGTGACCTAGTTTTTTTCTCCAAGTGACAAATATTTGTACTTGACCTAGAAATCATCAAAACAAATGTTCATACCAATTTTAAGGATATTTTTATCAAAACAGTAGCCATTAGAATTTTCACATTATTTTTTTCTATTTTTAGCTCCTGTGACCTAGTTTATCATCCGAAATGACCAATGTACGAACTCATCCGAGGCATTTCCAAGACAAACATCCTGACAAGGTTTGATGATGATTGAGGCAAAATGTGACCACTACAGTGTTAACAAGGTTTTTCCATACTTGGGCGGTGTGACCTAGGTTTACACCCACGGTGACCAATGAACGGACTTGATCTAGAAATCATCAAAACTTTTCAGACAAATTTCCAAGATATTTGGATCAAAACAGTAGAGTGTGAACTAGAATTTTCTATTTTCAGCTCCTGTGACCTAGTTTTTTCTTTCGAGATGACCCATGTGTGGACTCATTCGAGCAATTACCAAGACAAGCATCCTGACCAAGTTTGATGACAATTGAGTCAAAAATGTGACCACTTGAGTGTTAACAAGGTTTTCCCATATTTGGGCGGTGAAAGCTAGTTTTTACCCCAGGTGACCCATATTCGAACTTGATTTAGAAATCATCAAAACAAACTTTAAGACCAATTTTCAGGATATTTGAATCAAAATAGTAGCCGCCAGATTAATAAAAATATTTTTCTATTTTTAGCTCCTGTGACCTAGTTTTTCATTGAACTCGTCCGATCAATTACCTAGGCAAACATCCTGACAAAGTTTGATGATGGTTGAAGCAAAAATGTGACCGCTAGAGTGTTAACGAACAGATGTGGACGGACGACGAATGACGGACGACGGACATTCAACGATCCTAAAAGCTCACCCTGAGCAAGCTCATGTGAGTTAAAAACAAAAATATCTTCGCTACAATTGCAGGACTTGTTTAATTGGGTCAAAAATATTCTTACTGTAACCAAGTTTTATCGGTTTTTACCAATCATACAACTTTCATTGTTTTTGCTTTTCAGAAGTAATTCATTTTTTTCCTTTTTGTACACTTATTATGTCGTTTGAAATAAAGTAAAGTATTTTTATTATTTTCTCAATACAATTACCATGCCTACTTTTAACAGATATTTTATATATGACTGTGTGATTGCCACAATCATTTACCAAATTATATATTATTTATAATATTTATGTAAGGTTATTTTAAAAGATTTATCTTTCAGATGCATAACTTTCACAAAGCATAGTTGTACCTTTGAGCGAAATTTAAAATAGTCGGATAGTTGGATATAAGATGTTGGAACTGAAAACAAGATAGAATATCAACGAATGCTTTTCAGAAAATCTGAAAAAACAAAAATGTCACACGCTTTTACATTAAAACAGTTATTGTATCCATCAAAGTGACAGATATTATATCAAAGGTGCACTTAAGCTTTCTGCAAACTGAATCTATAAAGATTGATTGAATGTCTTTTTATAGAAATAAGTTTGCAACGAGAAAAATAAAATTTATGTCCTTACATAACGCTGAAATTTTGATAAAGAAAACCACATATCTGCAATGCACGTTCTTTTTTACGCAACCTCATTACATGTTTTTTTGTTTGTTTTTTTTATAAGCCACGATTGTAATAAAAATAATTATATTATTATATTAATAATCCGCGTCTTTTATACAGATATACTCATAATATGCTCAAATTTGATATTTCAAAATACTGATAATCGCTATACAGTGTTTTAGATACAAAAAGAGAAAATGTGTTACTTTGAAACATATTACCTTATAGATAAATCAGTATAAATAAACAGTTCGAATTACTATATTTGAATGATATTCTAGAAAAAGATCATTTTGATACACAGACATACATTCCATTTAATAAATCTTCCAAGTCTGGACTGTCCGCTATTCTTAGATGGATACCATTTCTACCATTTCATTCAGTTTTTCTAACTATGTCAGTTTGACATTGCACTTGCGGTATTTATTTTACTTTATTTTTGTTGTTGTTGTTTTTGTTGCTGTTGTTTTTATTTCGGGTTGTTTTGGGTTTTTTAAGTGTTCTTGTTTTGTTCTTGGTGCTGCTGTTCATTTTGTAATACTTTTGTGGGTTTTTTTTTGTTCTTTTGTTATTGTTGTTGTTTTTCTTTGTGTGTTTGTGTTTTTTTTACTCTTTGCTTGATTAAAACCATTTTGATAGACACAACTCGGTTAATTCAAGAACTGAAGACAGACGATAGTAAATTAATTTAGATCGATTTGCATATTTGGCAATTGGAACCCGCCTTACAAATATAAAGTTATAGCTGTCGTTTAAATTAGAACCCCTTGAGAACATGTCATATTTGCTCAAATGTCTTTATATACATTCATATACAACATACTCATAACATGAAATTATATTATTTGTAAGGGAATCCTATGAGCATTCCTTTTCTAGAAGAAAAACGCTGACGGACAGGACAAAATATATTTATGTAAATTAGACCGTATAGTACACGTTAACATTTGCCAATATTTAATCAAGTGGTATATTATTAATTCATAATTATTAATGTCAGCATTCCTGATAACTTGGCGAGTGTATGGGTATACTTCAAAAGCAAAAATAATATCGCCTTGCTTACCTTTTTGTAAATTAATTGCTTTTTAACCTTTTCCCACATGAGCATATTGTAAAAAGTGGCCGTTTTCATTAAAAAGCCTCCTGTTAAAAGTTCAAACTGCTATGAATCTATGAAAAATGCTTCAATACTAATGAAACTATACACAAATGTTGACTGGACGATAGCATGCTCAATCTTAAATTTCCTGTTACCATGGCATCGAGGGGCGTCTCAAAATTGCAAAAAAATCACTATTCTCCATTGTTTTTTTCCATCAAAACTGATTTCAAAGTGCTGCAACTTCTCAATGGATTGAGATAGAGTCAAAGGCTTTTCAGCGTTCTTTTGATCGACCTTGGGTCATTTTTAGCCTCTCACAAATCCAAAATTTTCTTGGCGATGAGTGGGACTGCCGCCCCTCTTCAACCCCCCTGACAACCCCCTGATGTACCTTTATGATGAGGGACGGCGCCGAAAAAGTGGTCACTTTTTTGGACAACATTTCTCAAACGAAAAACGGTGTTTGGGGTCTAAATAGGGCATTTTTTCACTGTTTGAGGCCTCAGAAAAGGGGGGATGAAAAGCCGTCAAAACACGCTTATATGAGGGAAAAGATTAGATAAAATAAAACTTTCAAATTCAAGGGAAGACAATTTCAAAACAAACTCGGCAACTCCCATTTCTCGTCGTTAAAACAGTTGAGGTTTACTATATTCAAAGATCAAGCAAAGTTTAAATAAACTCTATTATACAGTTTTTATTCTTTATGTGACTGTAAAATTTGCCTTTAACTTCAATTCAAATCTTTCTTAAGCACAAACTTGATTCAAATAAACATTTTGCGAAATCACCTTTAACTTATACTAGTAGTCAAAATACACTTTTTGGCTATGACAAAAGGTCACGTTGTTTTTAAAGTCTGAAGTCTATATCCTATGTAATGTGCAAGTTAATTACATACATTTAAATGACTCCTACATCTTTATTCTCTGATGAATAACTGAATTGATGGCGGCGCTAATTTGAATGAATACATGATAACGACACACCAGGGACCAGAATGCTAAGTTTTAACGATTGTATATTGAAAAGGATTTTAATTTAGTTTAATGTTATCATATTCGTGATTGGCTTAAAAGTTGGTATGCAACTTGCTGTTTCCATGTAAACGAATACATTTATAAGGCTTAATTAAACCTGCTATAAAAAACAAATGTTTGTGGGAAATAATTCCGTAATTCGTTTGTCTTCTCCGCGATTTCATGTTCAAACATACAAGTTAGAAATAAGGTATTGTCTTGAAAGGTACTTTGTAGCTAGTATGTATTTTAAGATTAAACTTCAACGATTCTTTCTTTTCGTGAACCTATAATAGTATATTCTGTATTTGTACAAAACTGACGAATCAGCAATGATATTCATATGAAATAGTTACCTAATTAGTAAATTCAACTCATTCAGATTAAAATATGTATGCCACAAAAAGTATTTGATGCTCTACTTTTTACTTACTTACTTCTATCTGCAAGCATATGATTATTTCTATCATCCCACATGTAGTGTTTGATACTATTCATTTGTTTGATTTCTATAGATGGATTTCTCTTAGAACGAAAACAATGCACAATGCAAAAGAACTTAATTGCTTTCAGTTTTTGCATTGCACCCAATATCAATTTTCAAAATGACAGATAAACAGAAAATCTAGAAAAGCTAATTGACTTTACATTTCAACTTGTTCATGATAAAATATATTAAGCATCTATAAATGAGAATCACTTCTTTACAATCTATTCAATCAGTCCCAAAATTAAATATCTAATTCATTTCTCTTAAAAAGAAACCCATAAATTCGGCGATTGATTAAACAAACATTTATTTGTTTGTGTCTTAAAAACATAAATATTCACCTGTGTAGCACATCAAACAAATAAATATAAGACTGTTACCGCTAAATACAGTTCATATTCTGTAAGACTTATTTCGTTTGATCACACAAAGTAAACACCAAAAAAAGCTTTATACTCAAATATTTGAATAATTCTAGTTAATCTGTATAGTTTGGAACCATGCCGTGTTATTTGAATAATTAATTGTAAATAGGGTGCTTTTGTAACATTATTTGATTTAAAAGTTGAATCAGGTCGATCAGTCTGAAACTTTGTTTCTTTTCGGCTCGCAATTTGAAATGTTAAAGAAAATATGATATTAAAGGAACAAGCCATACAAATATGTGACTGAAGTACATTGCAAAAAGTATGTACTATACTTTACCTAATGCACGATAGAGCAGAAAAAAGCCATGTGAACAACTTTAAGTCTTCAGTAAAATTTCATCCAAATGCATTTTATATCTATTCTCATCTGTCTATATCTTATGAAGTAAAAAGTACATTACTGGTCGGGGACCATCAACCGGACACTTTTTGAACATTTTTCTGTACAGATTTCATAATATTTAACACAGAGACCTAAAGATTTGACACAGTTCAGCTTGGTTCTTCTCCTAACTAAAAAACTAGTTTGTTTATTTCTGCATGTATTGACACTTACATCTGAGGCTCTACAAGGAGGGTATCAAAATTACATAAATTGTCTACACTACAGTACCATGTGTCCGGACAGATATATACATGACGTGATTTGATTCAGATAAAAGCTTGGGTGTTTTGATTTTTGATTTTTAACATGATATACAATATGTCAGCTAAAAATGCTATAGTTTTGGATATTCTACTGTTTACTCTGCAAATGATTATAGCTGGTATATGAGGTCAGGCATTGCTTTCTTGACCCCCAAATTTCAACGTCAACATTCTTGAAATAGACATTAAAATATTACCGTTTACGGAGGTTGAAATAAATTTATTTACTTAATTTTTGAAGAAACATGCATTTATTGTTGATAAAAAAGTGACTGACTACCACTTAACAAAGAAAATAATAAATTAAGCATTTTCTTGGCCGTCCGGGTTTAATGGTTGTCCGGTTTTGGTGGTCCCCGACCAGTAGGGTAAATCGAAACAAGTCAAGTAATTTTGCAACACATCTGTAGAATAATAAAATTCAGAGAGTTCTATTAAGTATTTGTCATTTTGAGGAAAATGTAATTATTACGTGTCTGATTGTATTTGTATACTGATTCTGTTAACATGAATGTAGAATCTGGAGTTGTTCCCTCAAATACATTTTTCTGACTCAAACCATATCGATAATAAGAAAAGTTGGTTTTGTCGCAATTTTTTTCATGATAAATTTTACTTTTTATGATGTTTTCATATAAAATTAAAGTTCTTGCTTCAAATTATTGAAAATTTAAACAGCGAAATACATGTTTTAGTTCTTTATACCATATCCTGAACTAGTATAGGCGCTTTCTAATACAGAAATCTTGAAAAAGGAAACCCCAAGAGAGCAATGAATACAAAACTGTAGACCAGATATGTAAATCTGTCCATGAGAGACAATGTTTTGTGCAATATTTCACACGACCCAAGCACCTTCTTTAGAGGTAATTCAATTCTCAACAATACAAGAATTGAAATCAATGATTCAGGAGGACTAGAAAATATAACAACGTATAATTGTATGTTGGCTACATGAATAGACTGTTCGAAACCCATTAGGTCTTCTCTAATAATATGGTAAAAAATGAATGTTTATGAAAATATAGTGTTACAAGCGATGTTTTCAATTAATGATAGACAATCAAATTATTGTCGCAAATGTTTTCCATGAACTAAATCGGGCATAACATTACTTTGTAGTGTGAACAATATTAGCTAGTGGTTGGAACAATAAAGTGGGGGAAACAACATTAACAATGGAAACAAGATGTAGTATAAACAATAATGGCTTATTGTGATATCATCATTTTCTCTTGATGGGAACAACATAGGCGTGATATGTTGTGGAAACAAAATTGGCTCTTGTTGTGTCTAATGGTTTTCTGATATTTCAATCACTTTCTAACATAGGTGTCACACAATAAGTTCTCATAACATTCCTTTAGATTTATTTATAAACATTTATCCTGGATATTATTTTTTTATTGTTTTCGTTGTTTTCTTGTTTGGGATTTATTTTTTTCCATAATATTCAGTAAATAAGTTAGATTTTATCAATGACAAGCGAAATGAGACATTTAAACATCAATCTGAAAGAAAAAAAAAAAATTTTCAAACAAAAATTATGTTTCAAATCAGATATCTAATGGCATTAACCATTAAATTGTACTAGCACAATGTAGTGCAAACAATACATAATTGCAAAACAAAACAGATGTTGCCTTACAGGACATCTTTCCAGTGTTACGATGTGACACGGCAAAAATGTTGGCTGCTGAACTTTACTGTTCCCTTATTGACCTCTAAATTGACCACATTTTTACTTATAGATTTTGACATAGAATATAATGAATTGCATAAATCATAGTGATGTATGAAAGCTAGAGCAATATATTATTTAGTATTTAAGCAGAATGTGCCATAAAGTAAAACAATAACTTAGTATTCTAAGCATTTGTATTTGAATTAGAAGTTTAAAAGTACCTTCATATTTTATATAAATATGTAAATGAACGTACGTCAAAAGTCTTTGACGTTTAAAGATAAATAAATCTTTAACACATTTATTCATATTGGCCGGCCTACCTACCATCGTTAAATTCGCAAACAAAATTGCGTCTTTAAAGTTATTTGGTGGATTTTTATTATTTTGATAGAATCTGTTCTAAACGAAAGCGATTACAATGCCTATGAGGTACGGTATCTCTTTCGTTTAAGAACGATTTTCAGAACAACTTGTGCATGATTATTAAAATGTCTGACAGACAAAACATATCGACAATGCGTATTTACTTTAAGCAAAGACGTGAAGTAAAATTGTAATCGATTTAACATGATACCGTCGGGTTTATTACAATTTGTTACAATACATATGTATTAGATTAATTTGATCTATTTTTTAAGGACAGTACATTTGACAAAGGTCACAGTGCTATTTGATCATGTTTCATTTTACTGCATATTAAAAGTTGTTGACCTTTTAAGTTACAATAAAATTAAGTGTCTCCGCAATCATATGTATTTAATTGCTTTAAAATTTCGAATTCGGATAATTTCATTTCCTAGGTACTGTATGAGTAAAACTGACTTGTAATTTATTGGAGACACATGAATATATTTTAATTCTGACATATTCTTCTATGTAGTTGAATTCTGAATGACAATTTGAAAAAGTAGCTCCAATTTACTTTACTGTTATTTTTCATATCTGTATGCATAAATACATTGCTGATATATTGTTTATATTTCTTATTTTGTTAATGTTTTAGATAAAATATTCGGTGTACAAATTGTATTTTGCAATTAAGTTATGTTTGTTTACTTCGGACGATTTGACACCTTGGTGTTGTACCATTTTCATCAGTTTTCAATATATATGGAAAAACATTGAGTGCGATGATTTTATTTACATCCTGTTGTTTTATGCATATGACATAAACCTTTTATTATCACACCGATATATATGAATTATTAATATTAGGTGGAGACAAATATATCGACTAAGATAAACAAAATATTAAATTAAACTTCTATAACGACCTTCTACACCGTTGTTTACATACAACGTGTTTTTTTTGTCGCGCCAGGTTTTGACTGTGTCAATCAAGAGCGTGACTTACTTATTTGCCAAGGATATAAATACATTAAAATTATTTGGCACAATCGGCCAAACCGTGCAATGAATGCGTGACACAAAAGGATTGTATTTGTCACTGTCTTGTCAATGTAATACTAAGTGTGAAATGTCAAAAGGTAATACCTGGCTTAAATTTACTTATGCATTAAATTAATCAAATATAACGTGTAGTATATGATTGTATGTAAGGGTTTAATGTTATATATTAATATCTGGTTCCATCATGCATTTCAAGACTGTAGCTTGGTAAAGTATTAACTAATCCCCATCGCTCTGTCCCGATCAGACTGAATGTAACTTATATTGTCATATCTACGTATCAAAGGTAAAACATGCACATATACATTAGATTTACACAAATTTTTAATCTTTTTGTCCGGAGTCGATATTTTACACTTTGGCAATAAGTTTTTTAATGGAAATATATTTGGATAAGTATATTCAAGGTTATGTTATTCGTCATGAGAGTTCATTTACGACAGAAATTGTCACAAGGTGTTCAGACATTTTCATCAGACGTTATGAAGTATTTGTTATTTTTATTAGATTCTTATCATAAATTCTCTGATTAAACATGTGTCTATACATCTGCCTGCATCAATTGACATGTTTAATCAAGTTTTTTTCCATATATCATTGCAGATTTCTCTCTTATTTTGACGTTAAAAAGGTTTCATCTCAGAATACTTGATTTTATAGTTACATAAATATATATAAAGTAACACAACAACTTGAATACTGAGCATTTTGATTATATTTGATGATTATACAATACTTATAGACGCCTGAATTCAGTTTCTATTTTCGTGTTCCCTTATTCTCTCTTTGTTGATGAGTGTATCTGTTTATTCTATTACAATACATTTGACAGAGTTGGGTTAACCAGAAATTCAATAGTTACCATAGGACAAAAGCCGTGAATGACTTTAGAGCAAATTCCTTGTACATTTCAATTATACAGAAATTATTCCTCGGAGAATTTTCCTCGTAAAAGTTTAAATTTCCTACACATAAATAATGTTCTATCAAAATTCCTTGAAACATAACTAATATATCACGAGCCTTGTGGAATAATCTTAGTAACTTATTCAAAATTAATTCAAAATATGAAATTGAATAGAATGAGATTTCCTCACGCAAATCTGCCCAGCAATCAGTCTAATTATAAGACTAAGTTCTAAACAATATAAAAATATTTTGCTATGCAAAGCAAATTAATAATAAGGATAACCATTGATACCGAATAACTTTCCATATTCTGTTAATTTGTCGTGTAATACAATCAGACAATTTGACGTTTGCGTAGGTTGACCAATCCTAACAATCATTCCAAGCATTTATGACGTTTCTATCTTTAACGTATTTATTATCAGATTAAATAATATAGAAATTACCATATGAAATAGAAATACATTATGATCAATCATATCAAGTCAATTCATATAACTCTTCATATGTTTCTATCATTCACAGGTTTTCATTAGAAACTATTGAGTACTTGTCCTATTGTAAAGATATAATAATAACGAGTCTGGATTTAAACACTCCTTCGGACAGAAATAACATAATATGTTAATCTTTCATTATAGTGAGAATTCTATCTACCGTCATTCTTAATGACGCCTGCTGCTTAGATATCAAATCGGCACCTGAAGCATCTGAATTTGAATATTAATAAAATATATTTATCTACTATCATTCTCACAACGTGACGATATCTTCAGATTCGTTTTGATGATTCAAAACTATTTTATAATGTATTCATATTAATTTTACAATTTGTTAAGATGATATTTGAAATTTCATATCTATTAGTCTGAATAGTCAAAAATCAGTATATTTGTTTATTATACGATAGTATGCTTAATGTTCTACAAGACGTTGAAACTAACTCACTGCCATTTGATTGCATCATCATTTATCTGTATCAATTGAGCCTCAATTTTAAGTTTGTACGTGATTATCAAAAGTCACGTGTTCTCGGAAACAAAATGTTTCTGCAACAAGAAAGCTTTAATACTTAAATTTTGTTCATGCATTTGTACAACACACCGTTTCATTTTGTTGACTTATTTTCCATTGATAATATCAAATGCACGTTCTAAGTTTCATTAACCCAAGACAAATACACCATGTTTCCCGCAGATTTATTTTAGTGACCAATCCTACGTGAAATAATCAACACAACTCATTTCTAAACCCTTCACAAAAAGATTTGTCAATGCAAAGTACATGAAATTACAGTGATTTCTCGTGTTAACTGATTTAAATTGAACTTTTATATTTTGATATCTTGTTGAATCAGACAATTTGGCGTTGGCGTAGATTGAACATCCTAAAAATCTTAAAGAATTTATGATGTTTCCATGCATGACATGTTTAATGTCGATATTATATGTTATAAAACTATATTGTAATCAATCAGTCATATTAAGTAATATCATTTAGCTATCACTCTGATGTAGCATTTACAGGTTTCCATAAAGCACTATCGAACATTTGTCATTTTGAGGAAAATGTAGTTACGAGGAGTCTGTTTTATTTGAGCACTCCTAATAATGTATGAAATCAATATTTTTAATATATACTAGCTCTACAAGATATTAAATGTCGTGTGCCTCTTTATTAGCAAAACGTTTTTTTCTCTGCTTTTTATTGTTATGTTGTTGTTGGCCTTAGAAGAACGTGCAACAATAAATCCTTAGATGCTTTGTATTAAATTTGATTTAATGGGTATATATAAACCAAATACTGGACAAAAGAGATAGTGTTTGAAAATGTTTGGAACAGTTATGAATCTCATCTCATTCTAAGCGAACCCATGTAATCGCTAGTCATTAAATGTGTACAATAGGACAATGACAACGCTTGGAAAGTACAACAATGAAGAAAAGTTTATTTGGTTTGGTTTTACTGCGCAAAAACTCAATTTAGGTCAAGTTGCCCCGAAAAAGGAAAATTGATTTTGACTAACCGCGGTTTTACAAACTTAGAGCAAGACCAAGGGTCAAAACCACATGACCTACTGAAGATAAGAGAGAAATATTTTCTAGCAGTTCAAACTCTTTTAATGGCCTCTTAGGATTACACAGGGATAAATAAGGGCCGCAATTCTGCAAGGAAAACCCCTCAGTCACGAGGGGAAAAATTAGTATACATTGTTGTACATTGTAAATATCAATAGAACATTAAAATAAATCACACAGTTGATATCTTTATCAGTTGCACAGCATGTTCATAGTTTGAGCATAAAAACTGGATGTTTTCTTTCTTTGAACCTCAATAAGTTATAAATCTTTCTATTAATAGGCAAAAACAATTTTAAACACAATTATGTGAGACAAGCTTTTTTCCAAACAATCATTTTATGTTCTTTTTGTTTTTGTTTTTTTACATTCTGACATGTATATGTTTCTTAATATAAATTTACAAACTATATAAACTCTGGTGCTGGTGAATATGATAAACCACATGCTAAATACAAGGACTGAGAAAACTACAAAGCTTTATAATATTATATGGACACATTTCTTTCTTTTTAACTATGGAACAAAAATGTGTGATTAATGATTAAATCATTAACGTAATTCATGTATAATATGTGCTGATTTAAACTTTAATAGTTTTATATGTTTCTTCTTTTTCTTTAGATTTGCTTTGTTTTATGCTCAGAGCAGAAATCGCATGGCTGTAAAACTGTTACAGTTATTTCAAAAAAACTATGACTGTAACTACAGGCATTTTGTATGATATACATTTTAGTTATAGTAACCAATGAAAACAGCCAATCAATTTCAGTCATAGTGTATTTCATACCTCTATTTTATACAGTAAAAAGGACATAAAGATATATCACAACATCTTTGGTAATTTGCAACACATTTGTAGAGTATTAGCATTCAGCGATTTCAAATAAGTATTTGTCATTTTGAGGCAAATGTTGTTAGGGCCTATAATATGTCTGATAATATTTGTACACTGATTCTGTTTGATTGACAACAAAATCTAAATTACTTTTTTCTCTCGAATGTACTTTATCCACTGACTGTTTATATTGACCGCAGAGAAGACCATATAATCAACAAGTTGGATTTGTCGCGAATTTTCCTGGAAAGATTTACTTGTATGTGCAACATTCAAATTGAGTGATTTAAATATTGTTTACTTCAAATATTATAAGTTTAGAAGACAGAAACAATCATTTTTTTGTTTTCACCCGATTCTTAAGCTACGGTGTCCCGTTACGGCAATCGCGAAAAACACATAACTGGAAACAATGAAAACTCGAAAATACGATCACCAAAAAGTCGAAATAACGATGGCACAATGGTTAATTGTTTTCACCTTTGTATTTTCGACCTTTTACTATCTTGGTTTAGTTGTTTTGCTTTTTCTTCTGTAGGCTCCTTTTTGGTATATCATTTACGTGTCGGTACTAATGCAAATATAAGCTAATGATGGCAACAACATTTAGAGTGTCTTATGGTGCCAACAAAAAGTGGCTGGTTGAAGGAACAACATTGGCTCTTTGTGGAAACAACATTGGCTCTTGGTGAGAACAACATTAGCTCGAAGTGAAAACAACATTGACAATGGGTGGAAAAAATATTGGCTAGTAATTGGAACATTATTGGCTAGTTATTGAAAATTAAAAACATTGGCTTATGATGGGAAGGAGATATGCATGTGATGTGAAATACATGAGCTAGTGGTGGAAACAAGATTGGTCTTGAGAGGAAAAACTTATGGAAGGAGCCGGCTCTCGATGGAAAAGTCATAGTCTTGTTTGCTTGTGTTTGAAACAAACTTGTTTTTTGTTGGAAACAACGTTTGGTCATTGTGAGTACAACATTGACTCATGACGGATATAATCTTCATGATAAATAGCAATTGTTTCATGTATTACAAAAGCTCGAATCATTATACCATTATCTTATTCATTATTTTTTGTTATCATATTGTTGTTGATTGTTTATGAACGAACATTTAGTTATTATTTTGTTTTATAGCGTTTAAAACGGAAACAATAATTTCTTATATTCCTCTAGATAACATAAATCATTAATCTTCCATATTAAAGTTCTAGTTTTTATTGCTCTTTAGTGATTTATCCCTTCTAGAATTTTTATTAAGTGCGTAGGTTTGCATCCTTAAAAAACATAGAATGTGGCATATAAACCTGAGGCTGACAAAAATATTAGATTTTTTTATCTAGAATCGTGTGTCAAATGAAGTATATCATTCCCCTAAAACTGCTTATGATAAATACTAAATATTAAATTGCAGTTTTATGAAATGGCATATAGTTACAAAAGAAAGCAAAAAGAAAAAAAGGCTTTATTTGTAAAATATATCGTTTTCTTTTTATTAAGGAAAATATCATTCACTGTTAACTTTTTTGTTTTATTTAGACAAATAATGACGTTTAATTTTACCTTAAACAGCAATTTCTTTTTGCAATTACGGCTAGGAACTATGATACAATACTGAAAAAAACACGATTCTTTGATGTTGCAATCATAATGACACGGTAGTCTTATCATGATCTTGCGGTATATTGAAAACTTGATTTTAAATCATATAAACGTTCAATATGTAATCTTTAAAGGATATTCTATTGCTAATATTAATAAGTTAAATATATCGATGTCATCTAAAAATGTAGATATTATAATGAGATCGGCTGTGTTTGCATATTGTGCTTTTCAAGAACGTAAAATAATTCTAAATGATATTGTATCTATACATTCTAGATAGTATATACCATACATATATTTTAATAGTTTGATTTCTGTCATTTTATATACATTTGTACAAGAACTTGTTAATTTGGTATTTGATCTGTATAGTATACTGGCACTCAATCATGTCATGTCTGTAATGTTTTGCTGATATGGGCCGGAGGCCAAAATCAAATAAATCATTGTCATTGCTTTGTTGTTTCAAAAAATATATTCTCCAATTCTAATTTAGACATACCGGTTCAATATATTTGGTTGCTAAGAATACATTGGTAAACGTTGTTTGCATTCATTTGTTACGCTTGATTAAAACAATTTTGATAGACAGAATTCGGTTAGCAAGAAAACATAAGAGACGCTGACTGCATTAGCAAGTAAAGTCTTCCTTGTGCGTGCTGATTTAAGGGGAAAACAGTCCCGTCTATATCTATAATAGACTTTGTTGTTTACGTCCATACAGCAATTGTACGAGTGCCTGTTATTAATTGATTTCCTATTGAAGCGATGATATCTATACGTTTTTTTAGAAATGAGCAATTGACGATTTAGGACCTTCAAATATTAAATGTGTTCATTTCATGTTAACCTTAAGATTAAGTATTTGTGAAAATCATTATATCATAATCTATATTTCCTGCGACAATATATATTCATGTATGTGCCAAATGGAGAGAAACAGAATAAATGAAACTCTAAAAGATTACCTTTTTATTCTTTAAAACAATCTTCATTACTTCAAGTACAAATTCTTAAGATTAGATCGACGTTGTATCGATTTCCATTTTTTTCAATATATATGGAAAAGCCAGGAGAACGATGATTTTATTTACATTCTGCTGTTTTGTGCATACGACATAATGTTCTATATTAAATGCAACGAATGTTCGGTCTCATCAAAATTATTATTTTTATTATTATTATTATTATTATTATTATTATGCGAAGACAAATATATCGACTAAGACTAACCAAGTGTTATATGTCAACGATGTTTCCCCTCGATACCATTGTTCATTTTTTTCGAGCCAGGTTGTGACGAGTGCCTGTGTCAATCAGGAGCGTTACTTATATATAAATACTTTCAAATTATTTGGCACAATTTACCAAACCGTGCAATGAATGCGTGACACAAAAGGATTGTCTTTGTCACTGTGTTATCAATGTAATAGTAAGAGTGAAATGTCAAAAGCTAGTACCGGGCTTAAATTTACTTATGCATTGAATTAAGAAATTATAACGTGAGTATATGATAGTATTAATGCATAAGGGTCTAAGGATTAATATTAATATCTGGTTTCATCATGTATTTTAAGACTGTAGCATGGTAAAGTATTAACTAATCCCTATCCCTCTCGGCAAAAATATTTGTCGTGATAAGACTGTAAACATGTGTCTATACATTTTTGTGTCTGCATCAATAAACATATTTAATCAAGATTTTTCCCATTCTAATTTTTCAGATGTTGTCTGCTACGTTGACGTTAATGTGGTTTCATCACATAATACTTGATTTATTTTACAAAAAATACCTGTAACACGAAAACTTAAATACTTAGCATTTTGAATATGTTAGTCAATTATACAATGCCTCTAGACGCCGGAATTCCATGTCTTTTTTCTTGTTCACTTATTCACTTGTTGTTGATACGTTTGCCTGTTTCATTTATTCTGTTAAAACACATTTGACAGAGCTTGGTTAACCAGAAATTAAATAGTAACCATTGGACAAAAGCTATGAATGACTTTAGAGCAATTTCCTTGTATTTCCAGCACACAAAAAACAGAAATTGTTCCTTGGAGAATATTTCTCGTTGAAGATTTAATTTGCTACACATAATGTTCTAAAAAAAAGCATACTTAGCATTTTGAATATGTTAGTCAATTATTCTCCTTGTGGAATAATTTTAGTAACTTTTCCAAAATTAATGAAACATATTGACTTGAATAGAATGTGATTACTTCACGCAAATCTGCCTAACAATCAATCTTTTAATAAACCTTAGTTCTAAGCGCTACAAAAATAATTTGTTCTGCAAAGCAAATTTATAGTAAGTAAAACAATCACTCTTTTAAACTGATAAACTTTTAATCCGTCCAAAACAGAATCTATGATATTTTCTAGAAAAATAAAACAAGTAAACCATCCCCCAATTCAAATGAATGGAATTCCAATCAAACGTGTACAAAATCACACACATCTTGGTGTTACCCTTTCTGAAAATGTAAAATGGGATACCCATATATCTATAATACTGCGAAAAGCTTGGCAGAGAGTAGGCATCATGAGATCACTGAAATTTCTCCTCAATCGTTCAAGCTTGGAAAGAATGTATATGTCTTTTATCCGCCCTATCCTTGAGTACGCCGATGTTACATGGGATAACTCCTCGAACTTGTTAAAAAGTGAAATTGAAGCAGTTCAAAACGAGGCAGCAAGAATAGTAACAGGTGCAACAAAATTATGCAATATAAGTAAATTACTTAACGACCTTAAATGGGATACCCTGGCCGAAAGGCGTAAACAACATAAACTAGTTTTATTCTTTAAAATGTACAATGGAATTACTCCAAACTATCTCTCTGATCTGATACCCCAACACAACGAGTCCTACCACCTCAGAAATCACAGACAAGTAAACTCAAGGACACAAATATATAGCTCATCATTTCTTCCTTCTGCATTAAGAGAATGGAACTTACTACCTGTAGCTACAAGAAACTTATCTTCTGTTGCTGCCTTTAAACAGTGCCTTAATAAAAACAAAACAAAAGCCTCCCCTTTATTTAATGTAGGAAGTCGTATAGGCCAAATATTGCACGCACGTCTTCGTTTAGATTGTAGCTCCCTGAACTTTGACCTTTTCCCTTTTCTGTTAGCGTAGGTTGACCAATCCTAACAATCACTCTAAGCATTCATGACGTTCCTATTTTAAACGTATTTAATATCAGATTAAATGATATAGAAATTGTTATATTAAATAGAAATACATTATGATCAATCATATCAAGTTATCTCATTTAACTCTTCTTATGAATCTATCATTAATATGTTTTCATTACACAATACTTGTCCTATTGTGAAAATGTAATAATAACGAGTCTGGATTTAAACACTCCTTCGGACTGAAATAACATATTCTAACACTATCGGAATATTTTCCATATAGACAAAGAAGGTCGAAAGCGTGCATTATTCTACAACAATGCACTCGCCGTTCTTATTATCTCCCTGTGTATTTTCACATTGAGGGCGCCATTATGTTTGAAAAATCTGATAAATAAAAAACAATTTTTGTCGAATTTTGTTGTGAAAACTATCTAGAATGAAAGAAAATGGTCTAACTAAGAAATTGAATCCGAACACCAATATATTTTATTCAGTTGTTAACGCTGTACAGACGTTTAAAGTGTTGTTTACATGACGTCATAATGTAGCGCCAAACAGCACGTGCAAAACAATCAAATCGTTTACGCTATTTTTATATCGCAAACGACTTATTAATAAGTTTTAAATTTATTGCACTTTTAACAATTTGTATTTCGCTTGAAAAAATATAGAGTGAAATAAATTAAACAAACAAAGTTTTATCAACGTTTTCAAAATTCGTTACCACACGGTAGATTTAACGACATTTTTTTCAACCCACTGGAACAGCCTTTAAAGAACGTTTCTATTGGAAACTCCGGGGCGAAAACAAATTTAACCACCAAACATAAAGTCCAACTTTATAATAATAATTATATTTTTTCATGACGTGTTAGAATGGAAATAGATAATAATTCTTCGTGCATTATTGTATAATAATGCACGATTTTCGTTCAAATGCTTTGTAATTAATCACTCAGGCCTACGGCCTTCGTGATTATATTACTACGCATTTGAACTCAAACCGTGCATTATTCTACAACAATGCACTCAGAATCGATATCTATTTCCTAAATATGTTATTTTTTTATTGGTGCGAATTCTATTTACGTTATTCTTATTATCGTTTGCTGCTTAGATATCAAATCTGCAACTAAGGTAGAATTCAAAAAACTTTTATCTCACTATCAATCCTACGTTGTGACGACATCATCAGCTTCATTTTGTAATGACGATTTAATTTTATTTTATAATAAATTTGTATTAATTTTACAATTTGTAAAGATGATATTTGAAATTTCATATCTATGAGTCTGATTAATCGAACTTATTAGTATATTTGTTAATTGTAAAATAGTATTGTAATGTTCTACAAGACGTTGAAACTAACTCACTGTCATTATATGTATCAATTGAGCCTCAATTTTATCTTTGTACGTGATTATCAAAAATCACATGTTTTTAGAAACAGATATTTTCTGCGAAGTACTTACATTTTGTTAATGCATTTGTACAACACACCGGGACCCCGTCTCCTCCCACATTTGATTTTGATGAGTTATTTTGTTTGTTGCATTCGATTAAAATATTCCATGGATACAATTTAATGAACGTTTACAAAGTTCTAACAAATTACAAAGAACCAAGACAAATACGCTTGTCTCTTTAGAATTAATTTTAATGACCAATCCTTCGTGAACAATATTAGTGTAAAAAGACTAGATTCTACATTCATGCTATACGCTGCCAGATACAATAATGTCAAGCATAAATCAACTAGAACTCCGCGAGTCGGATGTGTCGCCTTGTGAACAATGTAGTTTAGGAGAAATGGCCAGGACAAAAATGAAATTTGAAAATCAACAAAGGGCAATAACTCAAAAAATAAGAAATGCAGAGCAGCAGTTTCTATGCACGGCACTTCTTATCAATAAGATCTATCATCCTATTAAGTTTCATATCTAAAGCTTTTATAATTATTGAGAAATGGCCTGGACAAAAATAAAGTATGAAAATAAACAAAGGACAATAACTCAAAAAATAAGAAATGCAGAGTACCACTTCTTGGGCACTGCACTTCTTCTTAATGAGATATATCATCCTATGAAGTTTCAAGTCCATAGCTTTTATACTTTAGGAGAAATGGCCCGGACAAAAATAAAGTATGAATATTAACAAAGGACAATAACTCAAAAAACAAGAAATGTAGAGTATTGGTTCTTGTGCACTTCACTTAATGAGATCTATCATCTATGAAGTTTCATGTCCATAGCTTTCATAGTTAAATGGCCCGGACAAAAATAAAGTAAGAAATTTAACAAAGGGCAATAACTCAAAAAATAAGAAATGCAGAGTACCAGTTCTTGTGCACTGCACTTCTTCTTAATGAGATCTATCATCCTATGAAGTTTCAAGTCCATAGCTTTTATACTTTAGGAGAAATGGTCCGGACAAAAATAAAGTATGAAAATTAACAAAGGGCAATAACTCAAAAAATAAGAAATGCAGAGTACCAGTTCTTGTGCACTGAACTTCTTCTTAATGAGAACTATCATCCTATGAAGTTTCAAGTCCATAGCTTTTATACTTTAGGAGTAATGGCCCGGACAAATATGAAGTATGAAATTTAACAAAGGACAATAACTCAAAAAATAGGAAGTGCAGAGTACCGGTTTTTATGCACTGCTCTTTCGGTCATTATAAGAAGCATGCATACCAAGTTTGAAGTCAATCCAACTTATAATGACTGACTTATGCTCCGGACAAGCTTAAGGGGACGCCGACACCGACAACGACGCCGACAACGACGCCGCCGACAAAAGTAATCCCTTTATGTCGACTTTTTCAAGGCGACACAAAAATGAAATGCACCTCATTTCTAAGTGCAAAAACCGAAACAGTTTTGGCAAAGCAAAGTAGAATGAAGTAAAGCGATTTTTCTTGCTAACTGATTCAAAATGAACTTTTATGTTTTGATATCTTGTTGAATCAGAAAATTTCACGTTGGCGTTCATTGGCAAATCTTACAATTTTCAAGAATTTATGATGTTTCTATCCATTACATGTTAAATGTCGATATTATATGTTATAAAACTATCTTGTGACCAATCAGTCTTATCAAGCTTTCATCATTTAGCTGTCCTTCTGATGTAGCATTTATAGTTTCAACAACCCTTTTTGAACATAATGTTTCTATCTATTAAATGTTTAATGTCGATATCATATGTTATAAAACTATATTGTAATCAATCAATCGTATTAAGTAATATCGTTTAGCTATCACTCACAAAGAGGAGTATGTTTTCTTTGAACACTCCTTGTGTCTGCAATGCAAAAATATATGAAATCAATATTTTGATGTCTACTTGATGTACAAGATACTAAATGTCGTATGCCTCTTTATTAACAAAACGTTTTTTGTTTTGTTTTTTGTTATGTTGTTGTTGTTGTTGTTGGCCCTAGAACAACGTGCAACAATAAATGTTTAAATGCTTCATATTGAATTTGATCTAATGGGTATATATAAACTAAAACTAGATAAAAGAGAAAGTGTTTGAAAATGTACAATAGGACAATGACAATGCTTGGAAAGTACAACAATGAATACAAGTTTGTTTGGTTTGGTTTTACAGTGCACAAACACAATTTACGTCATATTTCCCCAAAACAGGAAAATTTATTTTGACTTACCGCGGGTGTTACAAACTTAGAGCAACACCAAGGGTCAAAACCACATAACCTGCGGGAGATAAGAGAGGAAAAGATTCTAGTAGTTCAAACTCATTTAATGGCCTCTAAGGATTACACAGGGATAAATAAGGGCCGCAATTCTGAAAGGAAAACCCCTCAGCCACGAGGGGGAAAGTATACATTGTTGTGCATTGTTAATATCAATAGAACATTAAGATCTATATCAGTTGCACGGCATACTCCTAGTTTAAGCATTAAAACTGGATGTTTCCTTCCTTTGAATCTCAATAAGCTTTAAATCTTTCTATTAATAGGCAAAGACATTTTTAAACACAATTATGTGAGACAAGCGTTTTTCCAAACAATCATTTTATGTTGTTTTTGTTTTTTTATTACATTCTGACATGCATATGTTTCTAAATATAAATTTACAAACTATATAAACTCTGGTGCTGGTGAATATGATAAACCACATGCCAAATACAAGGACTGAGAAAACTACAAAGCTGTATAATATTATATGGAAAATTTTCTTTCTTTTTAGATATCGAACAAAATAATGTGTGATAAATGATTAAATCATTAAGTTAAACGTAATGCTACATGTATAATGTGTGCTGATTTAAACTTTAATAGTTTTATATCTTTCTTCATTTCTTCTGTGACTATACCTACAAACGTTTTGTATGATATATATTTTATTCATAGTAACCCCTGAAAACATCCAATTGATTTCAAAACTAGTGTATTTATACCTATATTTTATACAGTAAATTGTACATAAAGATCTCACAACATCTTTGGTTATTTTGCAACACATTTGTAGAATAATATCGTTCAGAGATTTCAAATAAGTATTTGTCATTTTGAGGCAAATGTTGTAAAGGCCTATAATATGTCTGATTATATTTGCACACTAATTCTGTTTGATTGACAACAAAATCTAAATTACTTTTTTCTCTCGAATGTACTTTATCTACTATTGTCCATATTGACCGCCGAGAAGACCGTATTATCAAGTTGAACTTCCTGGAAATATTTACTTGTATGTTCAACATTCAAATAAAGTGGTTTTAATTTAATTTGTTTCAAATAGTTAAAAGTTTGAAAGACTGAAACTATCATATTTTTGTTTTCACCCATTTTTAAACATGTAGAGCTACTTTTTGATACAGATGAACAATTCCTGTTTACAGGGATACAATTGTACTATTTTAGTAACGAACTTCTTTATTCTGAAAGGTAAATTTGGCATTTTCATAAGTTGAACGAAAGACACGGACTTGTTTAGAATGAGAATATCAATATATATTTAAAACTAATTGATACTTAAAGCATGTCGATTAATAATCGATGTTTTAATTCTTATCTCCTTTTTTTCTCAAGAATCAAACAGGGCACAACATTGACCTGCTGTTGAATGAACAGTATTGGCTCGGTCTCGGTGTATCATTTACGTGTCGTTGCTAGGGCAACAACATTGACTTATGGTGGTAACAACATCGGATGGTGTTGTTAACAACATAGGCTCTAGGTGGTAACAATATTGGCTCTTGGTGAGAAGAAAATTAGCTAGTATTAGTATAGTATAAACAACATTGGAAGATGGTTGGAAACAAAACATCATGGTTTAATGGTGACCATAAGATTGAGTTGTGGTGGGAATAAGAAAGGCTAGGGGTGTGAACAACATGAGCTATGGAAAGAACGATTGGCCAGTGGTGAGAACAACAGTTAGCTAACAAAATTCCCTCTTAGTTGAAACAACAGAGGCTTGGTTTTTGAAACAACATTGGTTAGTTTTGGGAACAACGTTATTGTCAGTGCACCACTAGCTCATGACGGGTTAAATCTATATTGTGCATTAAAGTTGTTTCATGTATTTCAAAATGTCAAATCATTATTTCATTAGCTTGTTAAGTAATTAAAACTGTTTTGTTATCATATTTGCACAGATGTGAGCAAACAATAATTTCTTTTACTATATGATCTAATAATAGCTTTAGTCTCATTGGTCTTAAAAATAGACATCAGATCAAATTTTAAAATCATATTCACATATTGTAGTATGATATTCACTAGTTTAATTTAGCTTTCCCAATCTAAAATTAGAATAAGGCTTCTAATGATGATCCAAAATGAAACTCACTTGCCAATTACCTGAACCATCTTGTTCATCTGTTCCTTTTTGGCAATAAGTAAAGATATAGTGAATTAGTACTTTATGGGATTCAAAATACGCTTTGTTTGCATTTCGCTACTTTTGTGTCAAATTATTTCACATTTGACGCTACTTTATTCAGGACACAAGCATCTTACATTCTCTAAAAGCATTATTTAAACATTATATTATTCATGTTTGCCCTTTCTAAAGAAGTAAAAATGTATTTGTTTCTGTTGCATAATGTACCTAAAACATGAATTATATATGTTAATATTCTGGTTTTTATTGCTCTCTAGTGATTTAACCTTTCCATGATTATAATTAATTGCGTAGGTTTGCATTATTAAAAGAAATATAATGAAACATCAAATCCAAAGACTGACATGAATATTGTTTAATTGTTTGAAAATATTTTTAACTTGAATCGTGTGTCTAATGCAGTCTATCACTCCATTTAAAGTGCTTTAAAATATTTCTTAATATAAAATAGCTTACAGTTTTATAAAAATGGCATCTAATTACAAAACAAAGCAAAAGGAAAATTACTTTTTGTAAAATATAGGGTTTTCTTATCAGTAAGGAAAAAATCACTCACTGTTTACTTTCTTGTTATGTTTAGACAATAATGAGATTTTATTTTAACTTTATCAGCGATTGATGCACATAGCTATACTATGAAGAATACGCCCTAGGAACGAGGATGACACGATACTGAAATACCGCGATTCTTTATTTTAAAAACACACTATGATTAATTAATTATGTTGCGCAGGTGAAAACGTGACTTTATATCATATAAACTTTCAATAATTAATCTTAAAAGGATATTCTAATGCTAATATTAATAACTTTAATATTTTGATGCCATCTTAAAAATTTAGATATGATAATGAGATTGGCTGTGTTTGCATTTTGTGCTTTTCAAGAACGTAACGTGATACTTTATGATATTGTTTAAATGTATTATAATTTATGTATCTACACATTCTATGTGGTGCATACTATACATACATGTTAAAATAGTTTGATTTCTGTCACTTTATATACATTTATACTAGTACTTGTAAATTTGGTATTTATTGGCACTATATCATGTCGGGTTTGTAATGTATATGTTTTGTTTGTCAAATCAAATAAATCTATTGTCATTGTCATTGCTTTGTTGTTTCTAAGATATTTTAGACATATTAGTTTGATACATTTGATTGCCAGAATGTCATTTCTATTTTTAAATTTGTAATTCATTTGTTTCGCTTGATTAAAACAGTTTTGATGGACAGAATTCGGTTAGCAAGAAAATGTAAGAGACGCTGAATACATAAGCAAGTATAGACTTCCTTACACTGATATAAGGGGAAAACAGTCTCTGCGTATCTATAATAGAGTTTGTTGTTTACGCCCATACAGACATTGTACGAGAGCCTGTCATTATTTGATTTCCCATCGAAGTTTTGTTATCTATACGTTTTGTTAGAAATGAGCAATTGACGATTCACAACCTTCACATATCAAATTTGTTCATGGTGTTCAATTCTTTTTTTCTTTTTTTCTTCTTCTTCTTCTTATTATTATTATAATTATTATTTTTTATTATTATTATTATTTTAATTATTATTATTATTATTATTATTATTATTATTATTATTATTATTATTGAAGGGAAATTAACAAACTGTTTTGCTTTAAAACAAAAGCAGTTACTGACTGCGCACTATTTATAGTAATAGATCATCTGTATAATGCAATTTGCTGTAAATGCTTGTTACTTCACCTGTTTGGTTTGTCGTCTTTAAATCAAATTTAAGGGATCAAAAATATGTACGTAAATACTACCTGTTCTATTACCTTTTTGAATAACATTCATTCAATTGAAACACATTAACATTGTTTTAACAAATTCATTAAGTTGATCTTTGCGAGAAATGGAATTTTGTTTCAGCACAAAAGAGACAATGCTAAGGGGGATTTGAGTAATCACTGTTTCGTGATAGCGAAGTATCAAATCATCAATAGCAAAAAAATTTGTTTAATTATTAAAGTATTAATATATCTCAAAAAGCATTTATAGGTACCTTTTTAGATATTAAGTGGTACATATAAGTTTATAGCATGTCTGATTTTGTTTAAACAGTTTGTTAGATATAATGTACATTTATTTATTTCAATATGTGTTTATTTCCTGTAATTGCTAGCTGCTGCATTGACGAAATCTTGTGAAGACAATTGATCTTACATTTACATAAGTATAACTCGATCAAGTTAGAGTTTTTATATTGGATATAATTTAGGATGATTACAAAACAGTCTCTCATTTGAATGTGAAATATATTTGTATCTTTGTTGTGCATCAATAGTGACTGAAATACGGTTCCTGTAATAAAAGATGGTCGTTGATACATTCAGTGTGTCTGTTTCTACAAACTAAGTTAATGAAATATATCCATTTAACGAGTACGCAAAAAAACCTTGAAACCTTTATCTGTAAGAAATATGGTATAGAAAATCTATCCATGCTTCCCACGGCTTGCACTTAATGAAAATGAATATCGTTTACGGATCAAACTGTAAAGTTTACTGTGTGCTCATTAGAAGTGGCTGCCATTTACAGTTTTTCTTTACTAAAAGTGATGTTTTACAAATCAATAACTTTATTGAAACCACAATTTTAAACACATTTGACAGCGTTCGGTTAATGAGAAATTACATAGTTACCATAGGGCAAAAGCATTGAATGACTTTAGAGCAATTTCCATGTCTATTTCATTATACAGAAATTATTCCACGGAGAATGTTTCTTGTAGAAATTTGAATTTCCTACACATAAATAAAATATAAACAAAATTCATTTGAACAAAACAAATATATCATGCACCTTGTGGAATAATCTTAATAACTTCAAAATTAATTAAAAATATGCAATTGAATAGAATGAAAACACTTCACTCAAATCTGCCCAGCAATCTAATATTAAAACTAAGTTATAAGGCGCTATAAAATGCAAAGCAAAATCAAAATTAATAGCAAGTAAAACAATCCCTCTTTTAAACTGATACCGAATAAACTTCCATATTTTGTTATTTTGTCGTGTAATACAATCAGAAAAGTTGACGTTTGCGTAGGTTGACCAATCCTAACAATCATTCTAAGCATCTATGACGTTTCTATCTTGAACGTATTTAATATCAGATTAAATGATATAGAAATTATTATATGAAATAGAAATACATTATGATCAATCATATCAAGTTAATTCATATAATTCTTCTTATGAATCTATCATTCATTGGGTTTTCATTTTTAAATTAGAAACTTTTGAGTATTAGGAAAATGAAATAAAAACGAGACTGGATTAAAACGCTCCTTCGAACTGGGAACAACATAGGAGTGATATGTTATGGAAACAAAATTGGCTCTTGTTGTGTCTCATTATGATTTTCTGAAAGTTCAATTACTTTCTCACATAGGTGTCACACAATACGTTATCATAACATTCCTTTAGATTAAGTTGTAAACATTTATCCTGAGTATTATTTTTTCTTGCTTTCGTTGCTCCTTTTGGGATTTATCTTTTGCATAATTTTCAGTAAATCTGTAGGTTTTATCAATGAAAAGCAAAATCAAAATGAGACATAAATTCCAAAGACAGAAAGAAACAATATTAGAAATATTTTTAAGCAGATATCATGTTTTAAATTATATGTTAATGACATTTACTTTTAAATGCTTAGTAGTGCAGATAATACATAATTGCAAAACTAAACATATTTTGCTCTATATGACATCTTTCCAGTGTTTCGATATCAGACGTGATTAATGTTGGCTGCTTTTTTCTGAACTCCACTTAACCCTTATTGTCCCCCGCCTTTTCGAAGAAAAAGGGGGATATAGAAATAGGCTCCGTCCGTCTGTCCGTCCGCCCGTCCAGCTCACTTTCGTGTCCGGTCCATAACTTTGTCATTTATCAAAGGAATTTGAAATAACTTGGCACAAATGTTTGTTATAATAAGACGATGTGTCATGCGCAACAACCAGACCACTACCTCCAGGTCAACATTGTCTATTTGAGGGTATATGTAGTGTCCGGTCTATAACTTTTTTATCTTTGAAGGGATTTTGTTAATACTGGATATAAATACATTCAAATTATCTGGCACAATCGGCCAAACCGTGCAATGAATGTGTGACACAAAAGGATTGCATTTGTCACTGTCTTGTCAATGTTATACTAAGAGTGAAATGTCAAAAGGTAGTACCTGGCTTAAATTTACTTTTGCATTAAATCAATAAAATATAACGTGTAGTATATGATTGTATATAAGGGTTTAATTGTATATTGGTTCTATCATGCATTTCAATACTGTAGCTTGGGAAATTGTTAACTAATCCCCATCGCTCTTGGCGCAAATATTTGTCTCGATCAGACTGTATGTCAGTTTAGTAGGTTAAAGCTCAATGTCATAATAAGAGGTCAATGGTAAAATATGAACATATACATTAGATTTCCAGATATTCTTAATCTTTTTGTCCGGATCCGATATTTTGCACTTTGGCAATAAGTATTTTATAGTGTACTTAAGGTTATGATATTCGTCATGAGAGTTCATTTACGACAGAATCTGTCACAAGGTTTTCAGATATTTCCATCAGACTTGATTAAGTATTGCTATTTTGATTAGATTGTAATCATAAGGTATCTGATTAAACATGTGTCTATACATTTTTTGTGTCTGCATCAATAGACATTTATAGTCAAGATTTGCCCCATCTAATTAATATTGCAGATTGTGTCTGCTACTTTGACGTTTATGTGTTTTCATCTCAGAATATATGATTTTATAAAAGTAAAAATGCAACACGACAACTTAAATACTTAGCATTTTGGTTACGTTTGTTAATTATACAATGCTGCTAGACACCGGAATTCCGTTTCTATTTTTTTCTTCACTTATTCACTTGTTGTGGATATGTGTGTCTATAACTTTTATTCTACACGTTTGACAGAGCTCGATTACCTTGCATTAAATAGTTACCATACAACAAAAGCTTTTATTGACTTTAGGCAAGTTCCTTCTCTTCTGTAACAGTTATTATACAGAAATTATTTCTCGGAGAATATTTCTCGTAGAAGTTTGAATTTCGTACACATAAATAATGTTCTATCAAACCTCATTGAAAGAGAACAAATGTTTCATGCGCATCGTAGGATAATTTTAGTAACTTGTTTAACAAGAATTAAAAATATGAACTCAAACAGAATGAGAATACTTCACACAAATCTGCCCATCAATCAATATAATAAAAGGACTAAGTTTCAACCGCTACAACAATAACTTGTTCTGCAAAGCAAATTAATAGCAAGTAAAACAATCCCTCTTTTAAACTGATACCGAATAACTTTCCATATTCTGTTATTTTGTCGTAATACAATCAGAAAAGTTGACGTTTGCATAAGTTGACCAATCCTAACAATCATTCTAAGGATTTACAAGAAAAGCATTGATGCAAAGCATCAAAGGGCGTCCAAGCAAGAAATGCAGCAAGTGAAGATGAACTAGTACACATATGATGACAAGATATTCTTATAAACTACCAGAAATGTATACCACTTATGAATGAGCGGACGAAAGACATTGTTCATTATGAACTTTGATTGGCATGCTAGAGATTAGAATATTACTTGTTATTTCTTTATGATCGTGGTTATTAATAGCAACGGATATACATGTATGCAATCATTTATAATCCATATGTGTAACGCATGATCAACACGTACCACACATTTGTCCCTTATTATGTACATGTTATCGCTATTAGCGAAGACCCCTTAAGGTATCTGTTCACACTTTAAGTTAGTAAAAATATGACACTGGTTATATTACCATGTTGATCATGTTGAGCATAATTGTTTATTATACAATAATTGTAATATCTATTAATTTTAATTTAAAAAAAATACAAATTTTATGAATATTGTTTTCTTTTATTCTTTTTTGTGTTTATGTGCTATTTTAATACTGAGTTTTTACTACTCTTTTTTATTAAAATTGTAAAATAAATTTTTAAGAATTCAATTGTCATATTGACCGACGATTATAAGTCAAAGCTTAACTGGAAAAAGTCAGTAAATTATGGTTTATCTTTCAATATATAATATTGTTTATTCTTAAACCATGTACATGTACATTGTATTTTTCTTTATCATTTTTTAAATTATCGATCAATTGAATAATTCATAAAATCTAATTTGTAACTTTGAATAATTCCTCGGCATCTTTACTAAACACGGATAACAAATTGAATAATTAAATAAAATGTTTCAAAGTTGATAATGTCATTTTAATACCATAAAAAATGTACCTTTTTCTCAATTATTGTACATATCACGGATTTATATTACATATAAATCCGTGTACATATTTATTGTTTTTATCTCATATAGATAAAATGAAACATATGCTATTGTTGTTTTTTTTCTAATTGTAACGATATCAAACATCTACTCCAAAACCGGGAGAGACCGGACAATATAACCTGTGGTACTATTCGCCGGTCACTAGTAAATCCTGGTCAAAATAGACCGGGAGAGACCGGCATTTACCGATAGGAGTGATAAAAAGATATATCTATAAATAGGTTTTTGGAAAAGGTTATTTCATTTGTAAATGTTTGCATTGCGAAAATTCATTGTTACATATCGCGACATTTCATTCTTATTTAATAATCAAGCACCCTCATACCGATCGGAATTTTCGGCTTTTATTATGACCGACTAAAAGGCTCGAGAAGTTGCTGTCGCCCTTTCACAAAATCTGATCTCATTCCATAAGAGCGCCGCGCTTCGGCGCGGACGCCAATGACGTTTCTATCTTTAACGTACATTATTTAATAACAGATTAAATGCCATAGAAATTACCATATGAAATAGAAATACATTATGATCAATCATATCAAGTTATGTCATCTAACTCTTCTTATAAATCTATCATTCATATGTTTTCATCAGACAATATTGAGTACATATTGTGAAAATGTAATAATAACGAGTCTGGATTTTAACAATCATTCGGGCTGCAATTACAGAACTTATCTTTTTTGCGCGAATTCTATCTACGTCATCCTTAATATCGCCTTTTATATATATATTAAATCTGAAGCTGATTTTTTTACTCACTATCATTCCCATAACGTGATGACTGAATATAATGAATTTATATCAAATTTACAATTTGTTCAGATGGTATTAGAAATTCGTATCTATATGTCTGATAAGTCCATCATATTATTGCATTTATTTATAATAAGTTAGTGTGAATAATGCAAATTAGTTTGAATAATGCTATATATATGATGTTAAAACTAAGTTCAAATGATGTAGCCGAAACATGCAGAATTTTTTTTTTATTTTAGTGCTCACGGCACCAGTAGTATGTATATGATATGTTGTTTTTAAATGAGGAATAGCTCTCTTATGCAATAGAGAATAAGTAATTCTTTTACCATACATTCGACCTTAAACATCGTTTTATCACTATAATTATACTTACTCTTAAAGTATGGAAACGTAATTATTCGCAGAATATACAACCAAACTAAGCAATATGCAACAAGTATATATGAAACCGTCATAAGAACGAACTGCATTGTTCAAACTTCCTTTTATTGACCTTTAATGCGTTAATTATTAAAATGTTAATGCTTTAACATTATTAAAATGAACCATGAATGTTTAAGTTTCTTCTGCATGTAATATTAAAAGGCAATTGTTGTAGGATCAATTGTGGTTAAGCAAAATTTTAAAAGGCGATATAGTGTATGATCATTTTGCGTAAAACAAAGTTTTGAAACATTTTATCTATCGTGTTCAGGTGAAATGGAAATTTTGTTTCTCAATTTACGTTACAATCTGTCTAGAGCTTAACATGCTATTTGTATAAAACATTTTTTACATAGTACATTAAAATCTGTACAACATGTTAATAGTGAAAGTATGCCATTTAATTGTTCAATTGTTTTCAGTAAAAACATACAATTTTATCATTGAAAAAGTTGGAAAGTTTGAAGATTAAGTCATGCTTTACAAAAACAACTTAAAGCAAAAATATACCATAAGAATAAGGACACGTTGTAACTCAATTGCAATTCATTTTAAATGCACCATCATTTATCAGTATCAATTGAGTCTCAATTTTATCTATGTATGTTATTATCAGAAATAACGTGTTATCGGAGACAGAAAATACCTGCAACAAATACTTACATTTTGTTCATGTATTTTTACATCACAATCAGACACCGTTTGCCCCCATTGGATTTTGATGACTAATTCAGCTTTTGTTTCAGTCAATTAAAATATTCCATGGATTATTTAAAATGCACGTTTACAACGTTCTAACAAATTTCATGGAATCAAGACAAATACATCATGCCTCCTGCTGACGTATTTTAGTAACCAATCCTACGTCAACAAATTTAATGTAAAAATCACCTAATAAGAATACTTGATGGAACATTGTCAAGCATATATCAAAAAGTCAATGCAACTCATTTTTAAGCAATTAAAATGATTTTGTCAAATCAAAGTAGAATAAAGTATAGTGATTGATTGTTCATGTTAACTGATTCAAAATAAACTTTTATGTACTAATAGCTTGTTGAATCAGACAAGTTTACGATATCATGATGTTTCAATCCATTACATGCTTAATGTTGATATTATATGGACGGTTAATGGTGATGTTTTCATTATTTGTAAGTATATTACTACTGCGTCAAACGCAGTTAGGTCATTCTTTGCATATTTTAACCTATTTTTGTAATAAACGCCGGTTGTAAGTGCCATTGATAATATGTAAAATTTTTATTACTATACAATAATATACATTTAATTTCATTTTTCAAAATTTTCATGAAAATAAGCATTAATCTGGAGGCATGCTGCTTTAAAGGCAATCCCTCAGTCACATAGTTGTACATTGTAAATAATGATAGAAAATTCCGATTAAGCTCTCAGTTAATATCTTTACATATCTTTATCAGTTGTATTACAGTTTCTAGTTTGAGCATTAAAACTGATGAATCAACCTGGTTCTTTTCCTTTTTTGAATCTCAATAATTAATAAATCTTTCTATTAACAAATTTAAACACAATTATGTGAGACAAGCCTTTTCCTCAAAAATTTAAAACAAACAATAACTGTACAGACATTTTACATTTTAGTCACGGTAACCAAAACATCCAATCAATTTCAGTTAAAGTGCATTTCATACCTATATTTTATAGAGTAAAAAGTACATAAAGATCTATCACAACAACTTTGGTCATTTTGCATCACATTTGTATTATTATAACGTTCAGAAATTTCAAATAAGTATTTGTCATTTTGAGGCAAATGTTGTTAGGACCTATAATATGTCTGACTATATTTGCACACTGATTCTGTTTGATTGACAACAAAATCTAAATTATTTTTTTTCTTCGAATGACTTTACCCACTGACTTTTTTAATTTGCCCGAAAGAAACATAAAATCAACAAGTTGGTTTGTCGCGTTTTTTCCTGGAAAAGATTTACTTGATTTTGGTTAAAAAAAAAGTTTTTAAAATGTATTTGTAATTTGCTTAAAATATTTTAAATTTTTGGATTAAAAAAAATGTTTTTTTTTTCCCTTTCATTGCTAACCCCTAAAGCCCCCTTTTTTGTATAGAAAAAATTCCTTTTTAGTTACGAATTCTTTTTGGGTTTATTTTTAGGGAAAGATATAAAAAAATTGGTTTTTCTTCTTTTTAATGATATTTTGCCGACAGCACGTTTTTTCATTTCAGTTTGTTTTTTTTATCGGTCCTTCAGGATCATGGATTCCAACACTTTTAAGTGTTGAAAATTGAGTACCACTCAAGCCGGCGTGAGGGATCTCGCACTTATACATAATCCCTCATGTACTGACTCAACCAAACCGAGTCTACAGTTTTCACGTAATTTTGTTGTGATAAATGCTTCCGAGGGATCACACTTTCTCCAGAATGAATAGAATGAGAATCTCAATTAATATTGTAAACTAATGTATACTGAGACATGTCAGTTAATGATCGATGTTCTTATTCATGAGTCAAATACTTTTCAAGAACCATACAGGACACAACATTGAATCGTTGTGGGAAGAACAGTATTGGCTCGTCCTCAGTATATCATTTAATGTCGTCCCTAGTATTAGCAAGTGGTGACAACAACATGGCTAGTGGTGGCAACAACATTAGCTTGTGGTGGCAACAACATTGGCTAGTGGAAAGAACAACATAGGCTCGTGGTGGAAACAATAATGGCTCTTGGTGAGAACAACTTTAGCTAGTATTATTATAGTATAAACAACATTCGTTGCTACTATTAGATAGCATTGGCAACAACACTGCTAAACTGTGTCAACAACATTAGCTTGGTGAGGGAACAACATTGACTAGTGGTGCCAACAACATTGGCTCTTGTTGGGAACATAATTGACTCTTGGTAAGAACAACATAAGCGAGTAGTGAAAAAAACATGTCGGGTTTAATGTATATTATGCATAAAAATTGTTTCATGTATTTCAAAAGTTCGAATCATTATATCATTAGCTCTTTAAGTAATTAAAACTGTTTTGTTATCATATTTACATAGATGTGTTGCTCATTGTTGATTGTTTTTTTTATATTTCCTTTATATTTATTGTTTGTAGTTAATCCCAATAAATTTTTAAAATTTCTTAACTAAACTTTTCTATATTAAAAATTTGGGTTTTTTTCTCTCCTAGAAATTTTTTAAAATGCGAGGTTTTTAATCCCCTAAAAAAAGAATGAAACATAAAAACCAAAGACTAATAAAGAATATCGTTTAAAAAAATTTAAAACTTGAATTGTGTGTATTATGAAATATTTCACCCCATTAAAAGTGCTTTAATGATTTCTTAATATTAAATTGCGAACAGTTTTGTGAATCGGCATATATTTTCAAAACCAAGCAAAAGGAAAATACTTTATTGGTAAAAATATCGTGTTTTCTTTTCATTAAGGAAAATATCACAGACTGTTAATATTTTTGTTTTATTTAGACAATAATGAGATTTTATTGTAGTTTTATCAGCAAACCACTTTGCTTTTATGGAGAAAACGCCTAGGAACTATGATACAATACTAAAAAAATACGATTCTTTGATGTTGCAATCATAATGACACGGTAGTCTAATCATGATCTTGCGGTATTGAAAACGTGATTTTAAATCATATGAATGTTCTATATTTAATCTTTAAACGATATTTAATTGCTAATATTGATAAGTTCAATATTTTGATGTCATAGATATTATAATGAGATCGGCTGTGTTTGCATATTGTGTTTTTCAAGAACGTAAAATGCTATCTAATGATATTGTTTAAATGTGTAATTATGTATTTATCTACATATTCTGGATGGTATATACCATACATATATTTTAAAATAGTTTGATGCTGTCATTTTATATACATTTGTACAAGTACTTGTTAATTTGATATTTGATCTGTATAGTACACTGGCACTTCATCATGTCACGTCATGTCTGTAATGTTTTGCTGATATGGGCCGGAAGCCGTAATCAAATAAATTTATTGTCATTGACATTGCTTTGTTGTTTCCAAGATATATTCTCCAATTCTAATTATAGACATATCGGTTCAATATATTTGGTTGCTAGGATGTCATTTCTATTTTTAACATTGGTAAACGTTGTTTGCATTCATTTGTTTCGCTTGATTAAAACAATTTTGATAGACAGAATTCGGTTAGCAAGAAAACATAAGAGACGCTTACTGCATAAGCAAGTAAATACTTGCTTATCCTGATTTGAGGGGAAAACATTCTTGTCCATATCTATAATAGAGTTTGTTGATGACGCCCATACAACCACTGTACGAGTGCCTGTCATTAATCTATTTCCTATCCAAGCATTGTGGTCTATAGGTTTGGTATGAAATGAGCAATTCTTCACGTATCATTTGTTCATGACGTTCATTTCATGTAAAAAAAATCTGAAAAAGGTGATCCATCGGAAGCAGTAATCACAACAAAATTACATGAAAAATAAACATCTTCGTGAAAATGATTATAATAATTATCATAATCCATATTTCCAGAGACTATATTCATGTATATACCAAATAGAGAGAAACGGAATGAATGTAACCCTAAAAAATACCTTTAAATTCTTTAAAATAATCAAAATAACTGCTTGAACAAATTCTTAAGGTTAGACGATCTTAAAATGTTGTGATTTTTTTACATTGGCGGGAAAATAAACCAGCAGCCTCGTTTTGAAACTAAAAGAGTTACTGACTGTAAGTCAGTTTTATTGATAAAGGTAAAAAATGTATGACTCGACATCTTGGATATTTTAAAAATACGTATGGAAATGCATATGACTAATTTTAAGTCTATATTTTTTAAGTGAAATTATATTTATAGTTACAGATCATCTGGATAGTCACTAAAGTGTACATTAATACTGATGGTAATCAATAAACTTTTTTGTAAAAAAATCATGTACAATGTAAACACATTAGCATTGCCCTAGCGAATTCATTAAGTCGCTTTTAGCGAGAATTGGAATATTGTTTCGACACTATGGGATTTGAATCATCACTGTTTCGTGAAAGCGACGTTTTCAATTCAATACGTTTATATATTTATTATCAAGTATCCAAACATCAATAGCAAAAATTTTGTTTGGTCATTAAAGTATACTTATATACAAAATAACATTTTTATATATTAAAGTTTGTCATTGTAGTAAAAATTAATTTATAGCATGCCTGATTGTGTTTTCAGCAGTCTGTTAGAATATTTTATCGACATTTATTTATTTATTTCAATATGTGTTTATTTCTTAACTCTGCTTGTTAGCTGATGCATTGAGGAGATCGTGTAAAGACTTTTAAACTTACATTTTACTTTCCCGAATCTTCTTAGAATAAGTATACCACAATGAAGTAATAGATTCTATGTTCGGAACAATTTTGGAAAAACTCAGTCTCGCACATGAATACGAAACACATCTGTATTTTTGTTATTTTGTCAATAATGACTTGCAGTACCATTCCTATGTTAAAAGATGGTCATTGATACGTTCAGTGTGTCTGTTTCTACAAACTAAGTACATGAAATATGTACATTCAACGAATTTGCAAAAATACGGAAAGAAATATGGTATTGAAAATCTACCCACGCTGTCCACGGCTGAAACAATTCGAATTTACACTTAAATAGAATGAATCAAAATGTGAGGATTACTGTGTGCTCATTAAAAGGTGTCTACAATTAATAGTTTTTTATATATATTAAAAGTAATGTTTTACAAATCAATAACTCTATTGAAATAGTGAAAATCAGAATCCCTTAAGAAGGCCCAACACGGCAGAATTGTAAAATGTTGCAGGCTCGGCTTGATTGAGCCTGTTCATGGGCGGTAATGGAAATCGCAAGCTACCGTGCACGCCCCTTAGCACCGGCTTAAGCAGAATTCAACATTTAAACACTAAAATGGTGAAATTTTGAATTTAGAAACATCTAAACATCATTTAGAAACATTGAAACCACAAATACATTTCAACGTCACACTACAACGTAAGAATTGCTAACATTTATTCGAAAGAAACAAGACGGTCATGATCACCCTATTACAAGTGGGCTAAACACATAATTGCTTGTTTTACATCAATATTATATGAACTGCATTTAATTACTTATTTTCCCGTTTGTTGCAAAAAGCACCTGTCCTTTGATGGATTGAAATAATCTTGATATAGTCTACAAGAAAGCAATATGTATGGTCTATAAGGCATTTCTCGGCTTTTAGAAAAGTTTATAATACTTGTGCACTTGAACTAAAATTATCCTTCAGAGAACTTCTGTGACTTTTAAAATATTTGGCATACAAAACATATTCTGAATGAGTAATTCAAAGTATTTACTTTGCAAAGAAGTATAAGTATTCTGAATTAAAATGTAATCGAGTCGACTACTGGGTCTCTATACAAGTTGTAACATAACATCTCTATTTATTAATAATAATTAATTAGTTAGATACTTTTGACACAGGTTTAAATCCATAAACCCAATTAATTATGTTTTATTCTACAGAATATTTAAACTTGTTTGATATTCAACCTGGAATAGAGATCAATAACTCCGAACACAGTAGGTAATAAATAAAATTTCAGAACCACCTGGTGCATGACATGCTTTCCCCCCTCCCCTTTATTTCTTACCAGCTTGTTTGATAGTTTTATACAATTGATAAAACTCCCCCTGAGATAATAATAGTGAATATAATTTTACAATGCAGAATTTAAAATATTAACAGAATCAGACATGTATTTCTTTACATATATAGTTGAATTGTTGAATTTCAAAATCAAAACCATAAACTTCTGCAGTTCTTCATTACTAGTTGTTCATGCATAATACATACAAATTGTGTTTAAACCTTGCGAATGACTCGATTCATCAAACTCAGAGAAAGTGTGCGATAAGTTAAAAGAATTATGTCCTCTGATTATTACTATAAGGCTAGGACAAAAAAGTTAAGACATTTTAGTTACTTAATTACACAAAAATAGATATTAAGCTAAAATTCTAAAACGATCTCCTTTCCTCGGTACCATTGTTTCAAAGCAATGCGTTAATTTTTGTCGAGCTTATTTGTCATGACCACAAATGACTACATGTGTAGCTTCCTACACTCTGACTTTGGCAAGAGCGCAATCTAGTCATAGTTATCATAAAAGTATCAGATGGCATGATGTACAATAAGAATTCAATTGACCAATGCAGTCATACGAATGGCATTTTATCTTGAGCCATACAGAACATATTGACGTTGAAATGGTTATTTCTTTGCAATACGTGTCAATGTAAATGGACTCAATTTCATTAAAAAATGTGCCCACCTAACATTTTGATTTCTAGACAATTATAGTTTCATTTTCACTTATTCACTTGCATAGATCAGCCATCATTACTACTTTTGGTGAATTAGTCCTACTCTGAATGTTTTATTCGATTGAAAAAATGATAATCAGATAAAACAGATAAAGAAGTTGTTATGACACAAAACCTTGACTGACTTTAAAACAATTAACCTGTCTAGTACCAAAGAACTAGAATACATCCACGGTGTATATTGAATGCACATAATCATTGTTCTGACAAATTTCATTGAAACAATACAAGTACATCATCAGTCTTTCGGAATTAATAATTTCAGCAACTAATTATTCGTGAACAAAATTAGTGAAACATAGACACTTGAATGAAAATATTCTGCGCTACAAAATTATTTGTTTTGTCAAAGCAAATTAGATTTAAGAACAAATTGATTCAGAATGACCCTCAATATCTTACCATATTGTTGCGTAGTACAATGTCGCGTTGGTGTCGATTGACCAATCCTTATAAGTTTCCATCCTACCTATATTAAATTGACATTATGCTCATTGTTTCGCTGTCATATTCAGTTGATGTAATAATATATTTTAAAAGATTGGCTATTATAATGGTGCTAGACCAATAACCGAAAATGTTGATGATACAATATAAAAGTTAACTTACATAAATTATAAAAAGGCTGCCTCAATCTTTTAAAGAATTGAACGTAACCGATGCATTCTGAACGCTTTTTCTTCAAATTTGTGATAGTCACATTTATTACTGATTTTTTTCATAGTCACATTTATTACTGATTTTTTGTTCATAGTAAAGTATAAAATCGAACATATATATAAAGCAAAATGCAAAGCCATCTTTACAGTTACTTGATCTGTGGCCATTTTCTCTTACCGGACGTAATGTCACTTTAACATAGCACGTTACATCATATACAGCTCTGCATCATTCATAGGTTTTCATTACACACTACATATATTGAGTAATTGACATTTTTTATTCACAATTAAAGAAAGACAACTCGTGACTATTTACAAAATTATCTTAATAGTTAGTTCCCTTTACACGAACATGAGCTCATGAATAATTTCAAGATATTTTATAATAATGCCGAACTTCGGCGCAGTAAAACTGTTGAGTAAAACTGTTGACAAATTATTCACCACGTAACTTATAATTTCAGGAATCAATAAATTTCGTGCCAGTTATATATTTAAATGATTATAAACAATTCTATGATTCCACTAGACCGATGCCGTATTAAAAGAATATATATTTTACCTTGTTTATGTTATTCCAATAACTTCTTATTCCACTTTAAACTTTAATAAAATCGTTTGCGATCATTGAAGAAGTCTAATACACTCTTTATTTACAAATGATTGATTAATTTGACAGTTTCTAAATACGTTTATCTTCTGTCTACAAGTTTGCAGATTATAAACATAGTTCTTTATAGAAAATATAAATGTAACAACCATGTATTACCCAGATAACAACGCTTTTTAACGGTAGAATATTATATTTAGAAGGTTTGCAATTTAAATATATAATGGACTCGGCAACCTCTAACTCTTTCATGTTCTACTTTCCTGCCGTCAACACATCGTCTTTAAGGGACTCCACCGAAGATTTTTTACATATATTTTTTAGACATTTGTGTACCATTTGTGTTGTAGATCTGGACCAATAACTTGTTATTTTTTTTAAATCTTTTTTTCAGAATAGCTATTGTTATCTGGTTATAAGTCTAAGACTAAACGTGCCTTGCCAGATTTGCCATAAACTACTGTAAGAAGGCTCACGAGGATACTCATTTAACTAAGAAATCATGAGAAATGCAACAGTTTTTGTAGTAATGACTTCATTTTTTAACTTATTACTAATACCGGATTATTCCTTGCTGATTTGTTGTTTAACATAAAAACAGAATCTGGAATATTCCTGAAAGGTAATGTATACCCATTTTCTACTATCTGTAATACGTACTCGTTTGCTCCAGCATCTTACAAGTAATTTATACAAGATTTTAATCTGTCAGCACGCGTAATAATTTCTTAATCATGAAATATACTATTTTCGGATTTAGCCTTTTGCATAGATAAATGTTACAAAGAGCAACTTACCTATGCGCTAGACTGTACATCCTTGTTCATAAACCCTCCACCGTTATGCAAACCAGCCCTGCAGTCGCTCAGCCAATGACCGGAACGTCAACACCGGAAGCACGTGTCAGGTTTACGGCCAACACATACGTTCGTCTGGTTCCACGTGGTTGGTGAGCCCGCAATTTCCTTATTCTAAGTGTAAGTGTTTGTCATAGGAAATAACGCCCGTAACGTGAAAACGCAGATTAACATGAGATTCTCGCTTTTCTCTCCTGACTAAGCTTACGCTCAGTGTCCCTCTGGACCTGAAAATCTTCTTCTCATCTTCTTCGTTTTAGGCAAGTGGATGAGCCTTATACTCGAGTTCTACACGTCACCTAGCAAAACTTGAATCAGCAAGACGTATTAACTTCTAGCGATGATTTAAAATGTCAGTACCTTGAGAGACTCCTTCGATAGCAGACGATATGGCTTCACTTTGATGAGATCTGGCAGCATCTTGAAGACGCACGTCTGCTTCCTTCATTTTGTCGAGAACACGTGCGTTTACTTTATGCTGTTTCTCGTTGCCTTTCTTACGAAATGTGAACGAGTCTTGCTTCTGAACACTAGGTTGTAATCTCGTTATCTGCTCCTGAGTAAACGCCCTCCGAGTTTGTTCAAAATCCTCAAGCTTTTGTGTTATTTTTCTCTCCACACTTGACAATAAATCGTTTTGTTCTTCCATGGCTGCACTACAAAACACACTCTTATAGAAATTGTCTGGGTAGAAGCGAATAAAAATCTTTACACTCAGTATTTATTACCTAGATACAGATAGCCTACTCGAAAAAAACACGATATTCTCGTGCACAAAAAACTGACCATTACCTCCAATACCGTAAACTATGTACATTATTTCACGGTATACTACGAAATGCGTGAAATTAATATTCTTAGCCAGAATAAATATGGACCAGGGGAAATAAATGTAAGACTCATGATCACCATGTCGTATTGGAGTTGTCGCCTTTGTATTAAGGAGTTCAGAGTGTAAACTAAATTTGAATTAGCAGGATTTTATTCCGGGTTCGTATCTTTTTATTAGATACTATGTAGATGTGTGTTTATATAATGCAACAATAAGATAATTTTAAATAACTTTGACTTTAAGAAATGTACAAATTGGAATCACAGCATATGTTTTATGAATCGATTAGACTGTCTTTTCTCTAGAAATTTGTTGACTCGCTGAATAAAATAAAAACCGTCTAGCCGCCTTTTTACTTTTACAAAAGTTAACGGATTTCTTTTACATTCAAAATATAAAATGTTTAATTACTTTTTGTGATGTCTTAACAGACATTGTAGAGAGATTATTTTTTCCAAGCTTAAGAAAAAATAAGGTATTGTTTACCTTCATTCAATGTGAACTATCTGCCCTTGAACTTAGCAAAATAATGTCCCATTCAGGGGCAGATAACTCAAAGTCTGAACGGTGAACCCACTTTTAATGTTTCTGCTATCATATTCTAACAACATGCCAAGTAAAATATATTATCTTGAACCGTTTTAATGTTTACTAACGTCTTTAATAAATGATGTACATGTAGCTCCATTATCACATTATCACCTGTATGCATGGGCACACTAAAGAAGGCTTTGGTGATTACAAAAATAGACGCACAGTGCATCATTTTTTATGCGCCTATGTTATAGAGAAGAATGTCCCAGCACTATAAAACATATAAGAATATGCTTGCGCTTTAAATTTTATTCGCCCATATGGTAATTATTCCGAGGACGAGGGTAAACAAACCTATACACACAATTGCGCTTTAAATTTGCAATACCAAAACACCGTTATTTTTTTTATTTTTTTTTAGAAAACCTGGAGGGTGTTTCATGTTCAACGTGCGCGTGTGGCTGTGTGATGTTACGTCGGGATTCAACTGAATGCAGTACAGAAAATAGCACCAGTGTCTAACGGATAAATATATACTGTTGCAGGAAGGTGCATACAAATAATTTTTTTAAAACGTTTGGCTTCTAAAGATTCCTATAAGACTTATTTCATTGAATTATTATTTTTATTTATTTATTATTATTTCCTTTTCTTTTCTTTCTTACTGTTTTTGTTGTGTTTTTTTATTGGGGGAGGGGCAAATAGAACATGCGCTGTGGATTATAAAGATCAAATAACAACAGTTACCGCTTGTGGCGCCGTTATATGTCGCAATGCCGCTAAATGTCGCACTTACCGCTAAATGTCGCACCAATACCGCTAAATGTCGCAACTACCGCTAAATGTCGCAAAATCATTTGCCGTTAAATGTCGCAATGTTAACGTTAAATGTCGCACGAATTTCCGCTACCGTTAAATGTCGCAACACTACCGTTAAATGTCGCAAGATATAAATTCATGTTAAAATCATGATTAAAAGTAGTAGTATTTTAATTTACAACGCTCTCATAGTTATTTTTACTGTAATTGCCATTTAACAAAAAGTATCTTTGTTTTAATTGTTTTCTTTTATGAACCTAAATATCGAGGATTTGAGCTGCTATATGATGTAATATTGACGCTAGAAAGCGTATTCTAGAAAGATACAATTGAAATTCAAGTCTCAATAGATAAGTATTTTTCTTTTGTCTCCCTTTTTCATTTATAACCCTGATTGACAACATCTTAAAAGTATTATGATATTGTCGCGATCAGAATTCGTTTTAAGTAATTTCATTGATTTGAAGACCTTTTTTCTTGCTAGTACTAATAGTAATACAGTCATACTAGGGCGGTTTAAGCCCCATTTACACAGTCCCGGTTTGGTGTCCCGGTTTGCCACGGTTTAGTCAACCATGATCAACCGTGGTAAACCGGCGTTGGGTCGTTGAAATTCCGTGAAGTAAAGGGACAAACCATGGTGAACCGGAACAAACTGAGAGATCACCATGGTTGTCTTCAAATGTTTAATACAACCGGGGCTCACCGGCACTCACCGAGAGGAAGCCCAAATCCGTGTTCTATCGGCTTGGAACAGGGAATTGCCGGGAAACCACCGTATCTATACTGCATCCATACCGTGACAAATCGTAGTAAACCGGGATACGTGTCAATCAATGTCCAAACGGCAAAGTCCCGGTGATGACACGATGTTGCCACGGTAAAACAGGCAGAGGTACGGTAGAGCCAGGGTACATTGAGGTCACTGGCAACAACGCTCCGGTAATGTCCCGGATATTGCAGACAAGTACGGTTATACAACGATGATAGACGGTGGTGTAACGACCTCATGCCGATACAGGAAATTTAAAGAACAGGAATATATAAACTTGAATTGCTTCTTTGGATCATTTTGTTTAGAGACGGAACACGAGCATGAACAATTTGTTAAATGAGAGAAGGAAAAAATCTTCAGCTGGTGCATTTTCAGCTTCAGGTACCTCAACCTCTGAAGGTGTTGTAGACACAGTTTTTTTCTAACTTCCACCCCCTTTCCTTCGGATGGCATCTTTTTACCAAATGACTGATGTCAACGTGGTCAGTCAGTTTTATTCTCATAAACTTGAACAGGAAGCATCGGCGCATTACCAGGGCGTCACTGGCACAGTGCCGGCATCACCAATAGCATAAACGTGGCAAAAACGGCGATAGTCGGGATGGACCGTGATGAAACCGTCTCTAGTCGGGTTTCCACCGGAATCAAGCGGGAATACACCGATTTAGCATCGGTGCTTATCGTATATATCCGGTGCTATATCGGGTTCTGAACCGGGAATACACCTAGGGTGGTTGTCTCGAAAAATTCTCGTATCTTAAAGTTGTGACTAAACTTACGAGATTGCTAAGGTATAACTAAGATGTCCTTATTTCATTGTCTGGAAGGACACCTTTACGATCTCGTTTCTCAAACGTTATTTACGACATCGTATATGCAAAGGTGACTTTGTGTAGTTAACGCATGACCCACCTAATGCATTAAATCGACTTTGAAGAGGCTAGAACTACGGTCTACTGTAAAGAAACCGAGGGACGTGGGTTCAAGCCCCAGATGAGGCAGATTTTTTTTTTGATTTTTTTTTCTTAAAATATTATTTTTATGTCTCTCGTATCACTCTTGGTAAGAAAAAAAGTGTTTTATTTTAATTATAAAATTATTCTCGGTATTTATTGGCTTAGTTATGCCAAATTTATTATCAAATACCTGATATTTTCAAAGTCTAATAAATCAAACACTAGACGGTAAAAGTATTTTATATTTGACAAGACCAACCAATTTACATGTACGTTTTAGAAAATTTAGGCAATCTTTGTAAACAGGCCCTCATTCTGGTAAATTTTAGGGATATTTTGAACACGGCATTCCAAGTAGGAAAATGGTCAAACAAATATTTAAAATGTGTGAGGTAGGGTAACATTTTTATACATATTTCAAACATTTTGAGTAGAAACAATAAAAGCATAGCCTGGTTTTGACATTGATGCATGCATATTTTTGCAGTATTTTATATCATAGTTGAAATAAGTTTCAAAAAATGTCTGAGTCAAGAAATTTTTCCTGAAATAATCACAAATAAAAAGAAAACAGCTAAAAATTGGTCCAGATAATAGCAAAGGTGAATTCTGTTTCGACCTGCGAAAGAAGCTGCACAGACGTAAGAAAGAAGTGGAGTGACGTGTGATATATGGCATTATCATGAAACAACAAATAATTTCTTATTAAATCCGTTAAAGTGAAGAAAACAGCAATTTACAACTGTCTTCAACGACGCGGGGGTAACATATCCACGTAAAAAAAGATGACGTCAGACGTTCAACGGCTGCGAAAAAAGTAATTCATGTTTATTGTCATCATTGCGGTGTAATTTTAGTTGATATTTGAAGTGAGAAATATGCAAACCAAAAGCAACAATTACTTATTATGTTAACTAACAACTTTACTGAATTAGAAAATTAAAAGGTATGCCAAAGGTTCGGCAAAACTACTTCAGTCATAGTGTGAGTGATGGCCTGTGGGTGATATGGATTATATTTCAGTAATATAACTCAGTTTTCACTAGTAAGCATTAAATATATATAGGATATTCAAGTTTTTTTTTCTATAAATACAGGATTTATTTTCATCGAGTGGTATGGAAATAAATATTTCATAAGTGGCAGTAGCCACGAGTGAAATATGAAAATTTTCATACCACAAGATGCAAATAAATCCTGTATTTAATTGAAAAAATCTTGAATTTTCTGTTTATTAAATACATTTTTCTTTTTGATATTACAATTTGAAAGATTTACTCTTAAATTTTGTTTATTGGCTGAATTTAGAAAAAATAGTCCGGCAATACACCAGTGATTTTAGAGTGAAAATACGGAAAATGAAAATACGCAGTTTATTGCATCAAGATTTCATTTCATTTATAAAACATAATAAATACAAAAAATATTTTTTTTTAATTTCCCAAAACGGAAAAAATGCCCCAAAATACAAAATTTTTTAAATCCCAATTTAAAATTTTCCAAAAAGTTTTTTTTTTTAAAGCTCCAAAAATTCAAAAAGAAAAAAACCAAACCTTTTTACGCCCCAAAGACGGGACCGAAAACAGGGCCCCCCCGGCCCTTTTCCCCAAAGAAAAAATCAGAAAAAGTTCACTTTTTTTTGCGTGGGAAAGGTTTTTTCCCTTAAAAAAACGGTTTTTTTTTTAAAAATTTTTTTGGGCACCCAAACGCCTGCGTAAAAATTTTTAAAAATTTTTAAATTTAAAAAAAAAAAATTAATTAAAATTTAAATCGAAAAAATCCCAATTTTTTGAAACCAAAAACAATACAAAAACAAAAATTCCGGCCGGAAAAAAAAAAATTGTTCGGGCCCAAAACAAAAAATCAGCAATCTCCCCCAAAAGGCCCAAAGATCCCCCTTAAACAATACAAAACCCAAATCCCCCCGTAAAGAAAATGAAAAATTTCTGGGGGCCCCTGAATTAAAGGAAATTTTTTTTTTTTAAAATTTATAATATGAAAAAAAGGGTTTTTAAAACGTTGTGTTTTAAAATTGAATTCTTTTGCGGCCCCCCCCGTCCCAAAAAAATAAATGCAATTAAAAAAAGAAAAATTTTTTTTTTAATGACAATTCCTTCATTTTTACACCAAAACAATATTTTTGGACAAAAAAACCTTTTGGGTTTTTAAATTTTCGCCTTTTAAAAATGGGGTTTTTTTTTAATTTTAAAATTTTTTGGACCCTTTTGGGGGAAATAAAAATGGGCCCAAACTTGAAGTTCAAATATGCAAATTTTTAAAACAGGGCCCCTTTTGGGGCTGTTTAAAAACGAAAAAAGAGGGCCCTTTTTATTTTAGTACGATTAATTTCCCGTTTTGGGCAAAAGGAAATTTTCCTTTTTCTCCCCTTAAAAAGAAAAATTTAAGGCCCAAAAAAAAACAAAAATTTTTAATTTTCCCAAAAAAAATATTTTTTTGGGTTTTTGTAGAAAAATTACCCAAAAGCCCGCTAATTTGGGGGTCCAAATTTTTTTTTCCGTACTTTTCGAGCTTGTTTAAAAAAATAAAATCGTAAATTTTTGAAACTTTTTTCCGAACAACCAGAAAAAAAAAAGGGAACGATTTCCCCCTTTCGTCAGTGTTTTTCGAACGGTCCCCTTTAAGGGGGTACGAAAGGGTTTCGAGACCAAACCACCCCTGGGGTCCCCTTCCCCGGGGGAAAATTTTTTTAAACCCCAAATTTTAAAATTTTCCAAAGGAAAAAAACCAAAGGAAAAAGGGCCTTTCCGGGGGTTTTTAAACCCCCCCTTTAAAACACCAAATGGGCCCAAAAAACCCCTGGCCATTACCGGTTTTCCCGGGGGTTTTTTAAATTTTGGCTTTTTTTCAAACGGAAAAAACCCGCAAAAAAAATTTTCCCCAATTTTTTTCGGTTTTTTTGGAAAATTTTTTTTTCAGGGGTTCCTTTTTTCCTCCCAATTTTTTTTCAATGAAATGATTTTTTTCCCCCAAACCCCACTCTTTTTAAAAAAAACTTAAATTAAAATTCCCAAGGAAAATAAATAACTCAAACCCCCCTGAAAAACCCCGGGGCCCCCCAAAATTCCCAAAAATTTTTTTTTGTTAAAAAAAAAACCAGTGACATAACAAAATTAAGGGTAAAAGCCCTTAAAGAAAAAATTTAAAACTTGGAAAAGTCCCCAATAAAGGAATTTTCCCAAAAATTTTAATTGTGGGGTTTCTTTGTTTT